>NC_056738.1:570722980-570825480 GCF_019279795.1 Protopterus annectens | reverse complement strand
TCGCTCTACGCACCATGACCCTGACCTGGCAATGGGTGACAGGTGCCTGTCAGCACCCACTTCCAGAGGGGGCAAACGCCATCCCCTGAGGCAGTTCCACCCAAAGGTGATGCAGGACCAATGGACATGGAGATCAGGGGCTGGGCCCCAGACATGCTGGTGCCCGGTGCCACAGCCAGCTGAGGTGGGACAGGTGTGTCCGCTGGGACTGGCCTTCCCAAGCATGCTATAGTGTTCAGATTTCATCATCATATATGGGTTAGTAATAGTCAACACATGCCAGGGTTAGGTATAACAGCATGCATAGACATTCCCATTAACCCAGACACCAGATACGGAACAGTTGTATATGCTTATATGGGACCACAGTGGTGATAACAACAGCATGCAGGTACATTGATGGCGCCATGCCACTAATGTTGGAATTATTCCATATAGCACATGCATGGGAACCATAAAAATATTTATCAAACAAATGGACATTATCAGAGTCATTACATACCAGTCAGGGTAGGTATGTTGATTATTGTTGGAGATATGGTGGGGGGGGGGGGGCGTGTCATTTAACAAGTAGTATATTCCTGTAGTCCACATTACATTCCTAGCCAGTGCTGTTATCTGTACCTTACAAGTCTTATTACACTACCCTATAGCCTTAGTTTGGTCACTGATATGGCTGTCATCATCATTACACATGAACCAGATTTACCTGCAGTATACACCTCTTACCTGGCATACCTGTGGAGGGAATGTTTGTTCACACTGACTAACTGTTTCTACACATACTCCCAGATTCTGGGTTGTTGTTTTGCACATAGCTATCCAACTCTTTCTGCACAGATGCTGGCCATGTGTTGATCACATGCTGGTGTGCCAGGACATATCTAGAATATTGCCCTCTTTCTCCTTTAATGACCTGACACACACATATACATGCTTTCTTACACAACTATAATATGTAGCACAGTGTGGGTGACAGTAACCAGTGATACTTTATTATTAAGAGAAACTGAAACACTCACAATCCCCTACAATATCAGTGTGAACATTACCAGTACAGGTTATATTAGTCTGTGTTCCTCAGCACAGTGTTAGTATCCAATGTACATGTGGGAGCAATGTCTGTTAGCACTACCTGACTGTTGCCACACAAAGTTCTGGATTACACATTAGTATTATGCACATATATCTCACTCTGTTACTGTACGCACCCTGGTCACTGCTTGGCAACATGGGAGTGTAGCTAGGACATACTTGAAATATTACTCTCCTAACAGTTTTGGGGGTTGCTACAGTGACAGGTGTGTTCTCATGATGGTTGACAATCACTTATATTCCCTGTTTGCTGGCTACACATCTGGGATCATCCCACAGACTTACCATGGGGACAGGGGACAGGCAGCAGATATGGGCACATATACTGTACATTCTGGCCTTGTGTATAATTGTGCAGTATGAATCTGTATGCTGTCTAATTTCACTCCAGGGATTCAGATCATGGCTGTGTCTGCTACAGCTTAAACATTGTCCATCACATTTGTGTCTGCTATATTGATATTGCTGTATATCTCCAGTCTGCTTTCTATCTTATTAATCCCCATGTGCTTATGCATTCTGACCTTGTATAACAACACTCTTATACAGATTTCCTAGACAGTTATATGTTGTATGACAGTGTGGGCGACAGTGATGTGTAATACCTAATTATTCAGAGTAACTGCATATCATTCTTGTATTTCTGGGTACAGTGTTGGTATCTGACAGACCTGTGGGAGGAATGTTTATTAGCACTACCTGAATGTTCCCACACACAGTACCAGGTTCCAGATTACTATTATGCACATACAGCTCACTCTGTTACTGTACACACTCTGACCACAGCTTAACAGGTTGGGGTGTAAATGGGACATATGTGGCTTCTTAGTCACATAAGGTATTGAGGAGTTGCTAGTGTGCCAGGTTTGTTGTCATAGATGTGTGTCAATCAGTTGTGTTTCCTGTTTGCTGTCTATACGTCTGGGATCATTCCACTGATTTTCCAGGGGTCAGGTTGATAGGCAATAGATATGAGCCACTTTAATAGACATTCTGGACATATCTGTACAGTTGAGGGGTATGATTCTGTATGCAGACTACTACCGCTGGCAGGATTTGAGCCGTGGCTGTGTGTGCTAAAAAAGCAACAGTTCAAATATCAGTTGCATGTGCAATTCAGTTTTTGTTGTCTGCATTTTCCCTGTTTACTGTCTATGTGTGTCTCAGTTGTACTAAATGGTCTCTGGGGATTACACCTGTCATATACAGGCATTCCTACACATTCAATTTATTGTGCATGGTGTGGGTAACAGTACTTAATACAACAGTAATATTACATGATTGCAAATCTACATTACCATATGATACCAGAATATACACATGCAGTCCAGCAGTTAGACCTGTTTTGTCAGAATATTACACTTTTATTGACATACAAACAATATGATACTTTTCTTGCCATATTCTTTAGTGTATGCAGTACTTTCCTTGAACAATACAGGTTTTATTCTAGCAATGAATTTACTACTACTTATATTTGTATTTCCTATGACAGTAAATGCATGAGTATTACTGATCTGCCTCACATAGCAACCTCGCCAGGTGGTTGATGTGGGCCTCCTGGTTTGCTGTCCGCTCCGTTGCAGCTGTGGGGGACATAAGAGGAATATTTAGTCATATCTATCCATGATATACCTGAGCTAGCAATTATTATGCACATACTGGGGTGATACTTACACATGTCTGGAACATCCACTGATGCTCTAGCCTCTTGGAGCCACTCCTCTAAGAGGTCCCCCTTCCGCTGCTTCCGGTCAGCATAGTGATTCCTGACCTACTCACCAGTTCAGGGTTTGTCAGTGGCACTGGTGAGGTCACAGGTGAGATGGTCCCAGGCCTCCACCTTATATTGGGACCCCTGGTACTAGCCCTGCAGCAGTCTCTGAACATGGTCTTTAACTAGGAGTCCTGCCATGACCTTGGACTCCTGGATGCACCAGAGCTGCACCTGGAAGTGCACTCCTTCTCCCCTTACTGCCATAGTGCCTGCAAGGGGAAGCTACAACCAGTTAAGAGATGTATTCCCACCTCTTGGGTTTAAGTAAGGCCGATGTCCCGCACTTTTCTGTGATTGGCTGGTTTTGAAAAGGCTAAGCTATGGACAAACCTGCTTACCTAAGGTTGGCATTGTTTAAAGGGGTATACCACTGGGCACAATGAGTTAGCTGGTGTACAGATTGCTCACACCTCCTAAGCTGGCCTGTGCAATGCTTAGTGTTGCTTACATTAGACTTTCATTATAATGCTTTTTTGGCATTGTGTTATTATTCATTGCACCTTATATGGTTCATAGGTTCATATGTTGGTATTAGGCTATTGGCCCTAGGCCCTATACAAGCCTAGCCATAACAAATCCCTGGATATTTCTTCCCACAATATTTACTTCCTTATGCCTGGTATCCCTGATTGATGTGTACGTACACACTGTGGGGTCCTTGTGTTTTATTGGAGGCTTCAACACTCTATTACAATTACACCTCACTTATGGGCTTACTGCTTGTACTCCGGTTCACATATTTATGTTCTGTAATGGGTTATGGCACATATGACTGTATACTGATGCCTTTCACAGGTTCAGTTTGGTTATATGATGGTGAGGACCTGTTTTCTACTACCTAATTCTTTTGTACTTCTGTGATGGCTTGGTGGATAACTATTGGGACTATGGTGTACAGGGTACTTGGTTCAAGTCCTGCATGGCTATTTATTTTGTTGATGGGCAGGACAAGGGCTGTTGAATACAGAGTGATTAAGGCAGTTTTGAGCAGTTGTAAGTAGGTTTTTGCGACGGTAAGCACTGCTAACCTGCCATTGCATCTGTTTACAGACAGTTAGCTTTAGAATTGCTTAGCCACTGTAGGCATTGCTTACCACCAAACAAATGGGCTTAAGGCTGCTTACTAGTGCTTAAATATGCTTACTACTGCTTATTTGTGCTTAAACCTGCTTACTAATGCCTTATTCATTATGACACTGACGCCTCACATGTGCATTTACTGCAGTACTCCAGTTCATAAATATATGTTATTTAGTGGGTTATGCAACAAAGTTATTGGTCATAACATGCTTTGCCATGCAAAATGGAACGTGCTGCAGTGGCACTCGAACAGGAAATGCCTGCTCGTAAGGTGAATGCTCTGCCCACTACACTATTGCTATGCTGCTTCATTTGCATATATCTTCCTTGTTATCCTCTTCAGCCATTTAAGCTGCTTTAACCGTAGCTAAGCGATGGGCACACCTGCACTCCTATGGCTAGCTGTAATTGGAGTTTTAAAAAAAAGTGTTTCTTCAATTTATTTCTATATTCTGTTGCTGTTATACACAAGGGGGACTGTTGGTAGGGATATGCGGTCACCTGTGAGTGGTCTCGCTCTTTGCATACCCCTTTCTGCTGCTCTACATTTTGGGGGCGTGTTTATTCTGAGAACACTGCTCTCAGACACACCCCCGGCACTCTTACACACTCCGTGTAAGCGTAGTAGCTCGAGCAGCATGCTTCATTAATATGCATGGCATGCCACCATCCTGCTCCTAAATTTCCTGCATGGAAGATTAGCAAGCCTGGGTGTCCGTCTCTCCTTTTAAAATAATAAACTTTATTCCTGGTACTTATCCCAGATTAGAGAACTTGATTGTCTTATTTAGATTTTGTAAAAAATAAAATAAAATAAAAAAACAACTAAATAAATAAATAAATAAATAAGACTGGATATATCAAAAGCAATTATAGAAATCTTCCTCAAAACAACCAGAAATTATAACATCAAAAGAAAATATATTTGGCAAAATATAAAATTCAAAATGCAAACATTTGAACAGTTTGAGAGCTAAAACCATGTTTCTGCAAACATTAAAATCATGCATAAGTAACAGCTAAAAGAAATATACACACTAGCACTACATGTGTAAAATCATGGTTTGTTTCTCAAAAATATTAAGTTCTGAATAAGGTTATATCAAATGAAACTTACAAAACGAATGCAATTTTTATTAAAGTATTCCATAGTTTCAAGAAAATATTTAGGTGTTGGTGAAACTTAATGGACTGCAGTTCACCCATTGTTGGCCTTAGGCATAGGCCAACTAGACAGCCACCAAGGGTGCCACTTTAGCAGGGGAGCATTTTCAGTAATCTGGATGGTATAGGTAGACTAGGATGGGGGCACAGGGTGGTGTTGGGGGGCACTGTATAAACCTTTGGCCTAGGGAACTAGTTGACCAAAGGCCGGTCCTGAGTTCACCAACATAATGTTATGATCCGTATCAGTGAGGCCTTATCATGCCAGGAATTAATTTCACCCACAAAATAAAAAGTTATTTTTTCTTCTGGCAAGCCTATCTGCTCACTACAGCTCTCGAGCTTTTATATACCTAGTCTACTGATGTTTCCCTTTTCATAATAGATAGAGTTATTAATGACCTGGGCACTTTTGCAGAAATAAGCTATCCTTAAACCACATGTATCAGTGGTCATTAGAAAATACTTCTACCTAGACTACCTGATTTTTAAAGTTATATCTTCTAGGACCAATTATGTCATTATACATCTCTACTCTTTCCATTTTAGGTCCATAGCAGAGTATAATGCTTCCTTAGACATGTACCCTTCTAGATACACAATCCAACCATTTCTCCATTAAAAAAATCAAGGGCATAAATCCTTTGACCTATGCTAAATGCCTTAAATCTCATAAGACCCAGACGGTTGACCTTTACCTAATTTACAGTGCCTCAAGCAACCTTGTACTGAGCAACCTCTTTCATATTCTCAAAATGTATAACACCTTGAACACTAGTAGAAGAAGCCTAAACCTCTGTCATTAAAAGAAAAAAAAACTGCTGATAGGTTAACTTAACTCTCACTCCTGGAATCTGTTAATGTTCAGCCTAATACCATACTTATGAGTGACTTCAACTGGGTACATATTATGTTATCCAACTTTTAAAAGTTCAAACATCATATGGTCGACACCATATGATTGAACTTTTAAAAGTTTGAACGTTTCAGTGTAGATCTCCGTACAGTGCAGAATGGGAAGATTTGCCTTTCCTGCACTGTAGTGTGATCTCGGATTTGGTATATTTATGAGCAGGGGTTGCAGCCCCTGCTTAAAATGTTCAGGTAGGTTTTTTCTGTTGTTTATTTTTTTTTCGCTTTTTGAAGTTTTAAAAGTTCGATCATATGGCTTCAACCATATAACGTTCGAACTTTTAAAAATTCGATAACATAATATATACTCACTTCAACTACTCCTCCATAAACTGGGAGATTTACACAACTCATACTTCACTTGCTTAGGTTTTTGGACTTCTTCAATGTAAACACCCTGGAACAACTAGTTAACTCCCCAACTAGAGGTACAAATATCCTAGACCACGTACTCATGAACATGGAGGAATGTTGCTCCTTCCAAGTGCAGTAACTCCTCCCTGGTAAGATCTGATCACAAAATGATCTCCTTTAGTTTTAAAAATAACATACAAACCCCATCAAACTACAAACCTGCTAAGAACTTTACTAAGGCCAATCATCTCAGGTGAAAAATAACCAATAAGGTCTTTTAAATTATGTTCATAACCTCAGGGGGAACACTCCACAAAATTCAGAGTTAATCATGAATGGCAACAGTTACACCCAGCCCCCCATCACCTCCTACCACACCTAAAAACATACCTGCAGCCATCCCCCTACTGGTCATTATGAGGGAACAGATCCTTTCCTGCACTCACTAAAGACAAGAAACACAGCCTCCATACATCCCTACAACATTCCAAGATGTTCTTAAATACCTTAAAACAGAATCTATCAGAGACATGCAACAGTTTTCCCAATGCACAAGGGGGCCCATCAACTGACTCAAGAAACTACAGACCCAAAAGCTTGACAAGTCTTATCTGCAAGGCCATGGAGAGAATTATAATGGATATGATCAGTAATGACATAGGAAATCTTCAAACACTGGACCAGATCCAATTTGGCTTTGTCAAAGGGAAGTCTTGCCTGCTCAATATGATGGACGTCTTTGAGAAAATCACCAGGGCAATGGATGAGGGTAAAATGGTACACATCACTTATCTAGACTTGACTAAAGCTTTCGACACAATCCCCCACTCAGGGATCATAGATAAACTTACTGCATTAGACATAAAACTTTACATCATCAGGTGGATAGTAAACTCGCTCACTGATAGGACACATGCTGTCCAGATAGGCAGTCCACTTCTGATAAAAAAAACTGTTGCTAGCAATGTACCAGTGGGCTTAGGGTTGGGACCCTTCTTGTTTGGTATATACTTCTCTGAAGTGAAGACCAATGCTGGGGGCCTCTGACTTTCAAAGTTCACCAATGACTGCAAGCTAGGAGCAATCATCAAATCACCAAACATCTAAAACAGGCCTAAAAATGACAAACGACAGGTGCCAAAAACATTGTCTGAGACTAAATGCTAAAAATTTCATAATCATACACTTCAGTAAGTCAGATATCCTTACGAATTACAATGTTGACAGCACATTCCTAAAAGTAGACCCAGTGGTGAGGGACCTAATAACACAGATAAATAGTAACCTAAACTTTGACTACCGAGTAGTTATGGTATTAGGAGATCCTTCCCTGTGGCTCAACTGATAAGTACAAGCATGGCATCAAGGTCAAAGAAAGTCATAGTGCCATTGTACTCAGCTGTTATCAGGCCCATAATCAAGTAAAATGCTCATTTCTGCATGTATCTAACCAGGCACTTACACATTGGAGTGGGCCCAGAAGTTTTTCACTATAAAAAATACAAAGCATAACACACATACATCCTGGTAAACTGGCTCAGAGATAGAACCCACATGGTCAGAATCACAGGTGCCATGTCTGAATCCAAACCAGTTATAAGTGGCATCCCACAGGGCTCAGTTCTGGGACCTCTCTTGTTCGGTATATACTTCTCTGAGGTTCAGGATAACACGGGGGGATTATGGCTGACAAAGTTCGCAGATGACTGCAAACTGGGGGCCATAATCGAATCTCCAGCTGACACAAGCATCCTCCAAAAGGGTCTCACAGAGATGGATGCTTGGTGCCAGAGCCACGGCCTCAAGCTAAATGCTAAAAAGTGCATAGTCATCCCCTTTGGGAAAAACAAGGTGCCCACAAATTACCACATAGGTGGTAATCCATTAAGTATGGAAGAAGTAATTAGAGATTTGGGGACCAACGTAGATAGTAATCTCTCCTTTGATAATCACGTTGCCAAAGTGGTTAGAAAGACCTTCTATATAGCCCACCTTATCACAAAAGGGTTCACATCTAGATCAAGAGAGGTCATTGTGCCCCTCTACTTGTCACTCATCAGGCCCATAATTGAATACAATGCCCTTTTGGGATGTACCTTACCCGACACCTGCAGCAACTGGAGAGACCCCAAAAGTACCTCACCAAGGGGATCATGGGCTACAAACAGATGTCCTATGCAGCTCGACTAAAGAAACTCCAGCTCTACTCAGTTGCTTACCGCCTACTCAGAGGTGATCTATGCCTGACATACAAAGCCATGTCAAACCCAGAATTAATGGACATGCTCCACCTCAAAAAATCCAAGTCCCTTAGAGCTACACACTCCAGGGACCTAAACCTCAGCACAAAAATAAATAGGACATGCTGGAGGGACAGATTCATTTCCCAAAGGCTCCCCTCACTCTGGAATAGAATCCCAATTCATGTTAGACATAGCCCCTCGCTGACCCTCTTCAAGCGAAATTTGGATGCGTGGATGGGAAATCGCAAATTCACCCCTTGGATCTCTCCTGTGTCCCTGCTAGACAGAGGCACAGTAAACTAATCTTAAAAGGGTATCGTCTGTGACCTACTTTACAGAGGCACAGTAGGCTAATCTAATAGGGAGGCGGAAGCCAAATACACTCTGGCTAGGCTTATAAATGCCATAGGGCAGATAGCCTAGTATCTTCCTATGAACCTATGAACCTATGAACATGTCTTGTGCAGATTGACTAAAGGCCCTATCCCTTTATTATGCCTCATATAATTTATTAAGAAGTGAGCTATTCCTGACCTGCAAGGCATTCTCTTATACAGTCCTGATAAAAATATTACATATTCACAAGAAAAATTATATGAGGGTTCCATGAACCTGAACCTTATTTTTGACTCTAAATAACTTGCTGGAAAAACAGATTCATATCCCAAAGACTAAATCATCTATGGAATACTGTTGCCATCATAGCAAAACAGAGACTATCACTCACTTTCCTCAAAAATAATTTGTATAAATGGATGGGGAACCACAGGTTCACTCCTGGGGTACTGCTCATGTCCCTTATGGACAGAGGTAGTCTGTAAAATAACTCAGAGCTCCAGCACTCAAAGTCCCACTACCCCAATACTACCCCATCCCATTTCTGGGGAATTAAAAAAACAATACTTCCATATCCTGGGTGTTATTGGCTAGGCTTGTAAAGGCACTTGCACAATTTGCCTAGTTATTAGCTATGAACCTATGAACTAAAAATTATTCTGCTCTGGATGAGACTGTCCCTTCATATTGCACAAACCAAACCATGCCCTCTTCAAACACAACCTGTTTGTTTGGTAACTGTATATGCACCCCAGTTTTCGCTCTACAGTTTCTCATGGAAGAGAATAGCAAATACTGGCTTTGTAGTGGCTAAGCTATAAATCATCTGCTCAGTCATCTTCTAGTTTAACCTTTGAGCATATTATCAGTGGTCACAGAAACACAGTGAAAAAAATTAAAATAGTAAACAGTGTTTTCTTTGCCACTGTGTCAGTAGAACAAGTAGCAGGAATTTTACATAAAGAACTAAAAATCACTACAATTAACTCAGTGAGATGAATCTTCATCCATTCAGAATTTGTTAATGAGGATGTTAGCCATTACAGAGTTAAATAATCTTAGAATATTTTTGCTTCTCTTTACTGTATGACAATGTTTTGTAGTAATCCAGTTTTTACAAACGCAGTGTTTTGCCACTGAGGGCACAGCCACACTTATAATGACTTTAGTGAAAGAAATGTTATCAAGTTTGATGTTTAAGTTGCAAGTACTCAAAGGCAGTTTTAAGTTAGAATTTGAGGCCAGTAAGTGACTTAATTACTTCCAAATTCTATTAACAATGAAACATTTTCAGACATGTATTTGATATTTGCAGATCCATACTGGGTACCAAACACACTACTGTTAATGGATGAGAATACAATACAGTTTAAGCCAGGGTATTGCAAGTGTTATGATTTATCATAGCCTGAGTGTATACAAGTAAAATTATAGGAGGTATATCAGTATGTGATAACCCAAACATTTTTCTAAATCAGATGTATATTCTCCAAAGGAAAGATACCTACAATTTTGAAATTTTATATGGTAGCAGTGGTTTGTAGCAGCCATTTTCATGGCCAATTAGCAAATTTTAGGTAAGAGCATCACTGGTAATATAAATATGCAAACCATGTAAAAAGTTGGTCAGTAATATTTTTAAGCTTCATGAGTTAGTAATAACAAAAATGGAGAGAGACATGGAGGTTAAAGACACCACACTTTAATATATCAATATATTAAGTGCTTTCACCCAAACTGTAAGAACTTCATCAAGGTAAAAACACACTAAGAGACCTCATTTAAATAAATTAAAGACATTTCCTTTTGGTTAATTGCCACAACAAGTTCAGCCCTAAATAAAACCTAAAGGCATGTATAGATACCTATTGTCACTCGTTTGTCTCTAACACATATTACAAGAAGGCTGGGCTTTTCATTTAGATACTTTAATACATAGAAACACATCAGGATGGATAGCAGCATCATTAAATACGAATTAATTAGTTATCAGACAGACCTTATATACATACATGTTTACATCTCAACTGCATACTACAAAATGGTACTCTAACTTGCATGTGCTCAGTATTTATTCACTTGTGCAAGTCCTTGGATAGCTTCTTAAAGGTATATACGTGTATATCGATCTACACCTATTAAATCTGTAAAATAAACAAAATATCACAAAACATAATTAAAAGGTACCCATACAAATTTTAAGTACCACAACACATAATTCAAAAGGTACCTAATACACATTTTAATTAATACCTTTAAAGTACAAATGCTGCTTTAAGTTTCAAGATGTTGATGAAGGAAATTGATTCATTTAATCCTGAATAGAGAGTCAAACTGGTCCTAAACTGCCACTTCAACTCTTTAAACTCTAAATAATCATCTTAAAGCTTCATAAGTTAGAATTTTAGTAGACATTAGCCAGCCAGTATCAATGTTGTCAGCTATAGCCTTAGCTTTCAAACCTTTTTCTGAATAGACATGTGAAATTGGTAATTCTAAATAAAGTCCATAATTGTTTTTTAAACCTGTATATACAGTGTTCCAAGTGTTCTTATAAATGAATTATTTATTAAAAAATTAATTAATTTATTTATTAAAAAAAAACATCATGAGTAACATAGTCACCTTGATAATAGGCACTCTAGCCAGAAGATAAATGCATGGCTTAGACATTTTGGGCAAATTGTGTTTGATTAGATCCAATCACTTCGACAAGTTAACAGGAATTCATGATTTAAAGCCTTGTATTTAAGTGATCACAAAATATTTCAGGTTTTTGAAAAAGAACTGTTGAATTGGGTAGGATTTATGAAGCAAACGCTACTGACAGTAGACCACAGAGTCAAACTGTCTAAATGCAACATTTTGCTGTATTCACCAATAATTTTCAGTAGTGGGACTATGGCGATGAAAGGATTTTCTTAGCAAAGAAGACTGTTGTCAGATAATGCTATAATATGTATTTCAGATCTGCTGATTTTAACACTTGTAATATGATTGTGTTTTATTAAATTTAATACCAGCAATGTGAGAATTATTTAGTGATAGTAATGTGAGAGTGATTTGTTAAATTTAGTGTCTGCAATATAAGAATGATTTAGTAATGTGTGCAAATGAAGTTCTATAGATAAGTTAAGCTATGTGGTAAAAGGAGAGATCTCTGTCTAGTGCTTCTGTTTTATAACAATGGAATGCTAACCAAAAATAGAAGGCTGTGTCACATTAAGCTTAAAGAGGCTACCATAATATTAACAGAGGAAAAATAAAAAAAAAATTAGGATTTTTGAAAGACTTGATACACATGGTACATGAATCTACTCAAATGTCATTATGACATCAAGAGGAAAGACAGTGTATTTGTTGAATTTGCATTTGTTGCAGTAGGCCAATAGCTCCAATGTGATACTGTTGCTTCAAGGCTATGTTTTTTTTTCTTTATAACAACTAATTACCTAGAAAGCAAGCTGGAACAGAGGGACTTTTTGGAAGCACTGATGTAAAAATCTCAATATCTAAATACATGAAGAAAATGGGTCTGCAGCTTTTAACATAAGAAAGATAAGAATTTAAGAATTAGGTTTAAGCAAGAAGATAGTGATGCATTTTGTTATAAAGATTAAGCAGACTGAACACCTTACTATAATTAATCAACCTGATGAGGTGTGGTCTTATCTTACTTTTATGCATCAAACCCATCCAGTCCTGGTGCTTTTATATGGCATTTGGTATTTCTTGTAATAGAACATCATGGCACAACATCTCCTTTGAGTCAGATATTGATTCTGGACCCATGAATATAATCTCTTGACAATTTCAGATTAGCCTTAATGTAAATGTTTTTATGTACATCAATAAAAAGTGAGTAATTGCAATAGGCTCAGTATAGGTTTGATTATTTTGGTTCATTTGATGTGTTTAATTCTTTCTTTAGTCCATATTTAAAATACTGGCATTTGGCTCCATTACATATACTTGCCAAAATGGAAGAAGAGAGCAGAATACAGACAATGTGTTTTGACCTCACTTCCTTCACATTTCCTCATTTATGCTGTCTAGAGTTTAATTGGATTTCAATGTCTGGCAACTGAGTCTCTTTTTGTAATACTGCCAATGTAAGAAGCAAAAACAGTCACTCTAGCCTGATTAGATTTTAAGGCATTCCGTCTAATATCACAGCATATATATGGAAAAAGTCTAATGCTTTGTTTTTAATACTTTTGCCATCTATTTCCAAATTCCTGCTGTTAAGCTATTCTAACAAGTAAAGAGGTTAATGAGTGTGTGGGTAAAGTCCTTGGTGTTTCTTAACTTCCTAGATGCCAGAAGCAAGGAAATCTAACCTAAAGAAACAATCTTCTCTTAACCATAATGCTTGGACTACCAAATGAAAGGAAATTCTTTACTGCTTAGAAAATTAACTAAGAATCAATGTCATTGTCAAATCCCGATTTAAGAAAATCAGGAACTTTTTAATATCTTAAACATTATGTTTAAATGTTATAACACATGAACATTTAGTTGGAGTTTAATATAAATTCAGGCCACTGCAAGAGATTAGGTAGCCCGGGAGATTGGTGTGATATAAAATTAAATCTCCCTTCTCCATCATTAAAACATTTGAAAGTTTCACATTAAGTGATTTCCTCACAATTATTGTCACATTCCAGAATTTATCACTGTCACCTTTAACAATCATCTGACTGACCTACTTTTTCATGGACCTCTGTCTCTATATTTGATTTCTTTGTATACACAATGCTACATTTATAATTATAGGGAAAATGCCAAAAAATATATATTTTTTACTAATTCATTCTAGAACATTCAGACTCTGGTTGTCGAATCTAATATCAATGGCAACTCACTAATACTACACTAGGGAAACATTTGTGAATTGTCTGTTAATGAAAAAGATATGCACTCAACCAGTAATATCTGACTAATCCAATATGAGTGAATGGCAGAGCTCTGAGTTATAGAACTTTGACTGTGCTGTGTTCTCCTTGGCTTGCAGACACATGAGAAGTGCAGTAATAAATTGGCATGCTCCCAGTTTTTCTTGGGAATTACTCTATATGCCTGGAATAATAAACTGTCTAATAATGAGAAGTAAAGTATAGGAAAACCTATAAATGTATTTTTAAATATAAATAGACCTTACATAAAGACAATGAAGACAGCATTGTACATGAAGGGTATCAAGCAAATTCTGTAAAAAAGAGTTATTGAATCTGTCCATCTATGAATTTGATATGGATGATATGGCAAAGGAGAAAGTGAACAAATGTATCATGGATACCTCAATGGAGTCATTTTAGGTGAAGAATATACATTATGTAAACTCCCTTGTTTAAATGACAAATGTATCCCATCAAACTCAAACACTAGTGGGGATGTTTGTAATGGTTGTCCACCAATCTAATTATCATTTATTTATTTTTTTTAGTTTAAGACTCCAAAACACTTACTTTTCCAAGACCTGAAAGGGTTTCTTGAAGATGGCTTTCAGTAGCATAAAAATTAATTTAATACGTGACAAGTAATATGACTAGCAATGTTGATCGATAGAGAGGATTATTTAAGAATGAATTAATAAAATGGTAAATAAATGGCTTACTAGAGAAACACTGTTGCAGAGAGGTCAGATTTATTTTTAAGCAACAACGATGTTTAGAATTTGTTTATAAGGAAACCTCAGGGTATTTTTTTTCTTTTTACCTGATCACCAAATTTATGTAATTGGCCAACCTATGTGAGACAGTTTTGTATTTTGGATTTAGTTTTACCATTTCTTTGTAGGTAGTAGAACAATTCACATGTAAAAGATATTGATTATGCATTAAGTAGGGATAATTAGTAAACTCAGTATTATTGCGTTACAGTAGAGATTTAAAACCTGTATACTAGCATAACTCATTCTCATGAAATTGTCATATTATCAAGGCTGTACCTGATGTATTACTTGAGGGACCCATGATTATTGTATTATTTTGTTTTGTATTTTATTAATTTCTGTTCAATATAAAATGTATGTAAGTTTAAATGTCATTTATATTTACAAAAAACAAAACTACAATGAAAGAATTATATGCCTTTATATATCTTAATTTATTTATGCCTGGTTCTGAGAATGCAGTGGCCTATATAGTTTCATTTTTTTCAGTAGTATAATCTTAAACATTCAATTGATGAGTAATTATTTATAAGTTAGTGCAATGTGTCATAGTTTGAATGCTTTTAAAAGCCTAGAGTTGGATATCTGTTCTATTTTTATCACTATACTGATTAGTGGGATGTCACATTTGTATGCAAAAAGGGTCAGCTACTGTACAGCAAGTTGATTAGAAATCCAACATTTACTAATAACTTTTTACATGCAAACAGGCACATCATCCTTGTTTAAAAAAGGTCCTCCATCTGCTGAATTTCAAAAGACAAAATGTAACATTACATGAAATTTTAATTATAGAATTACTAGCTTACAGAAATAACAATGATCATGTAAGGAAGGGTATGATTTGAAAGTGCTGCTGCAAGCATGAACACACCCTTCTTCTGCAGGGTTACTTGAATGCATACATTATTCTACTGTGGGGCTTTCTGCACATTTATTTATTTATTTATTTATTTACATTTGTTAACCGGGAAATTTTCCTGCACCATACCCAAGCTTTTGAACAACCTTCCCCCAGCTATAACTACCCTACCTTCCTCGAGTCATTTCAAGACTGCACTTAAATCACACTTAAATATACACTAGCTTTGACCGTGTCCAAATCCTGACTAAAGACCCTCATCCTCATGCCCTCCTGCTCTCTTTGTCTCATCCCTACTTTGGATAAATTAATCTTCTACCACATACATACATATCACTGTGTCACATATGTATCATTGTGCTGGAGGGTTGGCAGCATGCACACTCTAAATATAGCGCAGGGCTACATACCAGCACCTCTCACTATGCTGCTGAAGTATCTGCTTATTAGCATCAATGTATTTCAGATTCACCTTGTATTAAAACACTGTTTTACAGGATATCTGCTTGTACACATTACCATGTGTTAGGGTTTCCTGTTTCACACATTGGTGTGCTGTATGGTCACCATATCGCTACAGATTTTATTTGTGCATATTTCACTGTGTTGGATAACTACCTGCATATGCAGATCACTATGCTGCAGTGTCACCTGCATGCACACATTATTCATCAGGTTTACATTTAAGCAAAGAATACCTTTCTGCAGGATTCTCTGCATGCACACATTACAGTAATGCACTTTTATCTGCATGTGCTCATTACAGCACATACTACCCTCACCTAGAATGCTTCTGCAGTATAAGCAAAAAAGTGACTGATTTCAATAATTTGCTTAGTTTTTGGTGTCATTCAAAGAAGATCCAGTTCCTGTCAGCCTGGGAAGACAAACCTCGCTGCTTTGCCAGAGATGGTTTGCATCTCCCATGTCTAGGCTTTTGGCTGCTGGCAAAGGCTTTTGCCTCCCCCATAGTGCCTTTTTTATGCAAGGTCTCGAAAACAATATTACTGAAGTAAAATTAGCTAATCAGAACAAAATAAGAGCCATGTTGTTAAATGCTAGGAGCTTAAACCAAAAACTGCACTCCCTGGAAGCCCTTCTAGCACTAGTAGATGTAGATGTCTGTGCAATAACAGAAACCTAGTTCAGTTCCTCAGAGAGTACCCCGGCCTTTCAAGGCTACAATGCTTTTCATACTTCAGACCACAAAATGAACATGTGAAAACCAAAGGAGGTGGTGTTTCAGTCTATATTAGAGGTAAATTCACCTCCCATCTAGTTAGACTGGACAACTCCATGGAGTTACTCCAAGTCCAGGTTATGGTGGGTTAGACCCCCATTCAAGTCATACACAGTTATACATCCCCCTTCATGGGTCACGACACCCATGAGGCCTACTTGACCAAACTAGAAACAATCCAAATTTTATCGAACACATTGGTTATGGGAGATTTCAATTATTCAATTATTCCACCATTAACTGGAAAACCTAGGCTAGCCCTAACTCACTAGTGCAAAAGTTCCTTCACTTTGTAAATTGAAATGTCCTGGAACAAATTGTTCATACCCAACAAGAGGAACAAACATTCTAGATTTGGTACTCACTAATATGTCAAACAGATACACTACCACAACTGTCAGACCCTCACTAATTAAAACTGTCCACAAATCAGTCACCTTTGAGCTAGCATTAACACCAGACCTCACAAAGGGTGAAATCAGACTAAAAAACTTCACCAAGGCAAACTATACTAGGTGAAGATATTAATGCATTCAAATCCCTACCCAAAGCTGAAAGTGGTAATTACACCAAAGCTTACACTAAAGCCCTGTACAATCACTTGCATAACTGTATAAACTTGATTGTACCAGAAAGAATCAACGCTAGAGCCCCAAGAAAAAAAAAGCTGCCATGATGGACATCTAGCATCAACAAACTTTCCAATAAATGCAAAAAGGTTGCTGTCCAAGAAAACAAAGGCAAGGCCAGAATGATGGAAAAGCACTCTCCTCAGCCTCTACAGGCAAATAAGACAACTTGTCAAATCCTCTAAGGCCTTCTTTGTGAGAAACTTAGCAAGTACAGCCAAGAATAACAATAAGGCCTTTTAAAGCTATGTATGTAGCCTAAAAGGTAGGACACAAGCATGTGCAGAACTAGTGACCAACAGTATCAGACACACTGAACCCATGTAGATAGCAAACCTGCTAGCAGATAGGTTTGATGACAATGTCACTCCCTTATCCACTCCTAACTTATCACAAGCCTTCTCCCAACCCCCTTACCACTTTCTGAAGAGCAGGTCCTCAAAGTGTTGTTCAAGGTGAAAAAAGACATCCTATATGAGCTCAGATGACATCTCAGGCTGTCTTCTAAACAGGCTAAAACATGAACTAGCATCACCATTAAATATTCTTTTCAGTCATGGCCTAATCATAGAATTTATTCCTGTGGAATGAAGAACAGCAGCAGTCCTTCCCCTCCATAAAGGTGACCTAGCAACAGACCCAGGGAATTATACACCCATAAGCCTGACCAGCCTCATTTGTAAGACCACAGAACATATCATTATGGACCTCATAAAAAATATAGGTGAACTCTAAACTCTAGATCCTACCCAGTTTGGATTTGTCAAGGACAGATCCTGTCTGTGAAATCTGGTGGATGTCTTTGAAAATGTGATCAGTGCCATTGACGAAGGCAAATCTGTGCACAGAGATTACCTCAACATGGCAAAGGCTGTCGACACAATCCTACATTCAGGCATTACTGATACACTTAGCAAACTGACTATAAACTCCTTCATTGTAAGATGGGTTGCCAACTGAATCACAAATTGGACACACTATCAAAGTGGATCATCAAGCAGACCTGTTACCAGCAGGGTGCCACAAGGGTCAGTGATGGGTCTCTTACTGTTTGGTATATACTTCTCAGAAGTTCAGGTCAAAACTAAGGGGTTGTGGCTGACCAAGTTTGCAGACAACTGAAAACTAGATGCAATCATTGAATCCCCAAATAATATCAGTATACGCCAGGAGGGCATCACGCAGACCAACGACTGGGGTTTTAGTCATGGTCTCAAACTGAATGCAAATAAACACATCATCATTCCTGTTAGACAAATATGTATTAATGTGTGTATTAGTGCTTTTAAAAACCTAATAGGGTTAACACATTTATTCTATTTCATACTGCATAAATCCATATAAACTGCGAATGCTTTATGACCATGCTTTCTGACCTTGTATTTGGAAATTTACTGAGAAGCAGATGATTTTCTGCTTAGTTAGGAAAATAATGAATAGAACAATACCGTTTCTATAATGTTATTAAACTTAGACAATTAGATCAGTTTGTGCTATGAGAACATACACAGCTGCAGAAATGATGGGTAAGTAGAACAAAGACTGCTTGAAGAATATGAACTATAATCTGTGCTTACTTTGTGCTTGAATTAGCAGAGTACCTTGAAATGTAACACAGCACTGTAGAAATAATTGTAACTACCTAGTGGTCTTCAAGGCCATGTTATTTTTGAAAAGGTTTCTCACAAATCTAGTAATGTAATGTCATGTCAGTAGAAAATCATGAACAACATCTGCTGTAAAAACAATATTGTAGGCTTGTACTTGATTACATCAGCTTAGAAGGCAATGTCTTGTAAAACAGTATAAGAATGGCTTACTTCCTGTTACTAATCAGACAAACTCTGTATTTTTGCATGTTTTTGTCTCCTTGCTGCAAGAATTAAAAGTGCCTTAACCTGAACCTTACGTGTATTGGTCTTTGAAGTTTTTTCCTTTGACAGATTGGTCCTTCGGACCGGAAACCTTCACTTTGCCTCAGATCAGACAGGCCAGGTGGCTTGAAACCATACGAGGAAGAAACCACATTGGTTCTTCTTATCTGAAAAGACCTCCCAACTGAATTGTCGTACAAAAGAGGCCAGCCACTTTCTGATCTGTGACTGAAGGATGGGTTTACCTCGAACCAGGTGATCAATCACGGAGGCTCAGGTAAGGTGAATTTACCTTTTTTCTGTTTTAGATCATGGACTTGATTAGCATTGTTTTGTCAAGAGATTTACTTAGTACAAGTCAGGGACAAAAAAGATTGCTGTCTTGTCATAGATTAGGGAAACAGAATAGGTAGGCAGTCATTCTGGAGAGACTGTAAAAAAAACACCTGTGGTGCCACGTAAAAGATAAGAAGGGTTACGTAACATTTTTAAGGTTAGAACAAAATGGGAAATAAGTGCACAAAAAGACCCCAAACTTCGCTGTTAACTGAAGACGCAAAATATATGCAATCACAGCATGCCGATAATATTAAATACTACTCAAAATGGGTTAATAAGTATGAATTTGATGGTAAATTAGAAACATCCTCACTTGTTAAACTTGTCAAACAGCTTAAAACTGATCCCAGAGGTCGGGTAAAAAAGCAACGTAAGTTAGGAATTCCTCAGGCACACAGGTGGATTGAGGAAGCAAATCATAGGGAACAAAAGAGTAATAATTCAAAAGCAATGCTTTTAGATAAAGAAGACAATAACTTAGTAATAGCATCAGCCCCTCCACCTCCCTAACCACAATATGAGGCAAGTGAACAAGTTAGTCCACCCCTGCGATATCCTGCTATCACTATAAGTAAAGACACTACAAAAGCAACACAGTTTGTTAGAGATCCCGTCGAGACCAGATCTCAAACACGGGCAGGAAACTCAAAAGGGGACATTGAGCTATATCAAATGGGTAGAAATTCACGATATATGAGTGAAGAAATATGCCCACTTATAGAAGTGCCTAATCCTCAGGCAGGACAAGAAGGTCAGGACCCAACACTCCTAGTGTATGGACCGTGGACACCGGAGGACATCCGGAAAGCCACAGAGGGAATTCTCCATTCAAAAGTTAATTTTAGAAAATTCTTAGAAGACTTACAAGGCATGAGGTTAAGTTATAACCTAAATGGAGATGGAGTAGAAAAAGTAGTCAGACAGATCATGGGACCAGATTGGCACATGATCAGTGGCAACTGGAATCCCTTTGATGCTGAACATAAACCACTCCCACATAGCAGCACAGAGTTAGACAACAGAGTGAAACGTCTTACAGACCGAATCTCTGAGAAATGGAAGCCTAGGGCAGACTGGACTTGCATTAATCAATGCATCCAACAAGAAGGTGAAACTATTGACAGATATTATGCCAGATTGTTAGAGTGTTTTAATAACCATTGTGGAATGCAGGTTCATGAAGACCAGACACATGATTCCCCATATGAGCAGCAGTTAAAGAATACATTTTTGAAAGGCAGTATTGCACCCATAAGCAGTTTTATTACAAAACACATGGTAGATCATCGTACAAGCAGATTACAGTCATTGCTTGAATATGCTAGGCATGCTGAAAGGCATTTTAATAGCAAAAAGAAAAAGAAAGCCCAAGTATTTTCTGTAGAAGATGGAGCAGAAGTTTATGTAGTACAGTCTGGGAAGAAGGGCAAGAGAAATGCCCAGGGAAACAAACAATCTGATCAATCAGAGGACTTTGAAGGGCGAAAGAAAAGGGGTGAGTGTTTTAAATGTGGTAAGAAAGGACACTTGGCAAGGGATTGCAAGAAAAACAAGAAGGCAACTACGGAAGATAAGGAGGGTGAGGACTGACTATATGGTAGTCAGAAATCACTAGAAGGGGATAGTGGAGAAAGGACAAATGAGAATGTGATAGAGGGAGTAGAGAATGTGACAGAAGAAATAGAGGAAGTGCAGGAAGTCACGGATAGTGAAGAAAATGAAATATTGGATTTGGCTTTATTGAGCTTAAAGCTCTATTTAGCAGACACAAAACCAGAAGTCACACTCCTGGTAGAAGGGAGGGAAGTCACATTTTTGTGTGACTCAGGGGCCTCACGGACCCTGATACATCCCTCCAAACTGCCAGAGAACTCATAGTCACCTGATTACATATTAGTGAAAGCAGCTAATGGACAGCTGTATCGGGAGCCCATCTCCCATAATATTGTGATAACTGATCCTGTTTCAGGATTGACCCAGAAAAGCAAAATTGTTGTTTCTGCAAAATGCCCAGTAAACCTCTTGGGCAGAGACCTTATGCAGCTATTTGGTATAGCAGTAGTTCTGACTATGCAGGGTATGGAAGCACAGCGAAAAATTGACACCTTTGCAGTGCAATCGGAGGGTAAAATGTTTTATTGGTACAGCCAGGACTTGATTACGACTGGTCCAGGGGCGGTGACCGAGGAGTTGATGAACGTAGCCATCAGCAAGTTCCCCTCCCTTGACATTGATAAACAGCATTTGTTGCACTGTACTCTGTATTATTGTAGCACACCAGGACCTGACAAGGAATATGAGCAAGAATTGTTTAGAAACTGTGCAAACAGATTAGTATTACGTAATCTGTACTGGGACATAGAAGGGAACAGTGTAGTCAGCTGTTCATAGCCACAGGAATTCTTTGCACTTTATAAATCTAATTGATTACCACGTGTTAGCTTGACTAAGGACAAGAATGTAAAATGGGCAGACTTAGGAGAAAAAGTCACGAGATGGGAAAAACAGACAGAGTTAGAACTGTCAGAACAGGGAGTACAAAAGCAGAAGTGAAATTGGATAACACACACACACCCAGCTGTACAATTGCAGTCTAGCGAGGACAGCTGATTAGCACTCTTATTGAATGAGGAAGAAGATGCCTTACAAAGCATACCAGAAACTCTCTGGTCAACAGGAAAATCAGATGTAGGACTCATTCGTACAGCAGGACCAGTTACTATCATGCCAAAATCAGCATTTCAACCACAGAAGAGACAATATCCCTTAAGAAAAGATGCAGAGGTAGGAATCAAACCTATAATAGCAGCTTTACTTAAGGATGGATTACTGGTGGAATCTCCTAATTCACCATGTAACACACCCTTATTTCCTGTTAGGAAAGCAAATGGAGAATGGCGTATGGTCCAAGATTTACAAGCTGTAAATAATGCAGTAATACCAAGGGCACCTACGGTGCCAGATCCACACACCCTGTTGAATGATTTGAAACCTCAACAGAAATATTTTTCTGTGGTAGATATCAGCAATGCGTTCTTTTCGATACCAATGCACCCTGACAGCCAACATTGGTTTGCATTCACATTTCAGGGGAAAAGGTATACATATACGCGACTACCACAGGGATATTTTGAAAGTCCAACAATATTCTCACAAGAGATGGCAAGCAACTTGGCGGGATTTACCCTACCAAGAGGAAATCAGATTTTACTTTATGTTGATGATATCCTGCTGGCAGCCCCCACCCAGCAAGATTGCAAAGAAGATACCATAGCGTTATTACAATTTTTAGCCACTCAAGGACATAAAGTAAACAAAAATAAATTGCAGCTTTGGAGAAAGCGAGTTAAATACCTAGGATATGTAATATCCAAAGAGGGTAGAACATTAGATGAGGACAGAAAAATAGCGATTTTGCAAGCACCAAAATCTACTACCAAGAAGGAAATGATGTCCTTCCTGGGTACGACCAATTTTTGTCCGAGCTGGATTCCAAACTATGGCTTGGAATCTGCACCTCTGGCTAACTTAATATACAAGACGCCTATGGCAGCACAAGATTTATTACAATGGACACCAGAAGCAGAATCTGCTTTCTGCAAATTGAAACAGTTGATAGCATCCTCATTAGTTTTAGGATTACCAAACTATCATAAACGTTTTTTCCAAACAGTAGATTGTAAGCAAGGTTATATGACATCAGTGTTAACACAGCAGCATGGGGACAAGCAACACCCCATTGCTTACTATTCATCACAACTGGACCCAGTGGCACGGTCTTTACCCCACTGTGTACAAGCAGTAGTCGCAGCTGCAATGGCAGTGCAGGCTTTGGCCTCAGTAGTGTTGTTCCACCCTCTCACATTGAGAGTGACTCGTGCAGTCATGATTATTTTACTGCAAGAAAAAGTAGCATATCTTTCTCCTGCTAGACATCTTTCCTGTATGACTATATTGTTCAGCCAACCTCATATGACAATTGAACGATGCATGACTTTGAATCCGTCTACCTTGCTTCCAACTCCTGCAGATGGCATACCGCACAGCTGCCTGCAGGAGATTGAGCAAAAGACACTGCCCAGGAAAGATCTTATGGATGTTCCCTTGGATGACGCCGAGGTGACATACTACATGGATGGCTCATGCAATTAGTAGGATATGCAGTAGTTTCTGACACAGACATTATAAAAGTGAAATCTTTACCACACAGTTTATCTGCACAGGCAGCAGAATTGATTGCCTTGACATGGGCATGTACTTTAGCAAAGGGTAAATGTGTGAACATTTTTACTGACAGCCAGTACGCTTTTTCAACTGTACATGTTTTTGTGCAACAGTGGAAAAATCGAGGAATGATAACATCTACTGGCAAACCGATTAATCATGCACAGTTTATTTTAGATCTTTTAGAATCTATTCAGTACCTCAGAAAGTAGCTATTTGTAAATGCATAGCTCATACCAAGCAACAGGATAGAATTTCAAAAGGTAATGCGAGAGCTGATACAGCTGCAAAGCAGGCAGCTTCAGCTTCAGAAGTATTTCTTTTGAATGAGGAATTACAACCCTCCGAGATTTTAGACTTAGAAATGTTGAAAACAATGCAGACACTTACTTCGCAAGTTGAGAAACAAAGATGGATAAAACGAGGAGCAATTCTCGAGAAAGGGCTGTACATCTCCAAAGAGGGAAAACCAAAATTACCATCTAACTTGTTTAGATATGCAGCTTTGTTGAGCCATGGGCAGTGCCATGTCTCAACAGGGGGGGATGGTACAGTTAGTGAACCGAGTGTTCACAACATATGGATTCATAAACTATACTAAAAATTTTTGTTTGTCATGTCATGTTTGTAATAAACATCATGCACAAGGGGCGTTAAAGCCTAAGCAAGGCAGTTTCCCTACACCACCATATCCGTTTCATACTATCTCTATGGATTTCATAGAGTTGAACAAATGTGACAATAAGAAGTACTGTCTTGTCATTGTAGATATGTTTTCCAAATGGGTGGAAGCTTTTCCGACTAAAAATCCAGATGCAGCTACTGTTGCAAAAACCCTTGTTAAAGAAATCATTCCCAGATTTGGCATACCGAAAAGGATCTACAGTGACAATGGCACACATTTTGTAAACCAAACCATACAACAGTTGGGCAGATTTTTTGGAATTTCTTTAAAGAATCATTGTGCGTATCACCCTCAATCTGCAGGATTAGTAGAGAGACACAATGGAATTTTAAAGGCTAAGTTAAGGAAGCTTATAGAAGATACACAGAGAAATTGGGTGTACTGTTTGCCCCTGGCACTGTTGAGCATGAGAACTGTTCCGAATGCAAAAGGATTGACTCCTTTTGAGAAATTGTTTGGGTGGGCATATTATATACCTCAGTGGAAACCTCTCATGCCCGCAGACCAGGAAGCCAACTGTACACTTGCAGAGTATATGCAGAAGTTATTGAATTCTAAACATTTGCTGCAGTTAAATTCTGTTTCAGATAAAGAACAAACCAGACCATCGGAAGTAGCAGTGGCCCCAGGCACTTGGGTCTGGGTGAAAGTCATCAAAAAGAAGAACTGGACGACACCGAAGTGGGAGGGCCCATACCAAGTGCTACTGTCAGCACCCATTGCAGTTAAGATTGTGGAGTGAGCATCTTGGATCCACTTGACACACTGCAAACTGGTCAAAAACTTTGAAATGGACAAAAATCTTGTTACTGTTACACAACAAGAACAAAAATGCCAAAATCCAGAGCAAACAGGAATGCAAAACAACCACAGAAATAAAATGCATGATCATCCTGTTAACTATATTGATGACAATAATCTTTTTGCTGTGGCCTTTCCTTTTTTCAGCCACACAAGCTGAACTGAATAAATGTGATGCGTTACTCATAGACTGGCACCCGAACTTTAACACGTACCAAGCAATCAAATATGTGTATGCTGAGACTTTTAATGTTTTGAATTGCTGGATCTGCACAGCTTTACCGACAACATACAGGGGAATATTAATGACTGCAGTCCCCCTAGGGGTCAATGAGACCTGGGAAAACTTGATTTATGATACCACAACTATTAAATCACAAGATAAAATAGCATTGCACTTGTCTGTTCCACAGAAAGGAAATGTGTGTTTTTACAAAAATGATACTGTTCAGGTGGGTTGGAGCAATTGCAATGTGACTGTTCCTTATAAATGTTACACCAAAGCAAATAATGCAGGTTCTTATTGTAATACAGACTATGATTCATTTCTTGACTTGATGCATAAAACAATTAATGAAGTACAACATAATTCTGTTCTTTTTAAGCAACTGTCTATAATTGATAGGAAAATGTTTCATGCAGGGCAAGCGTATGTCAGCAGCAAAGTTACTACTAAGGTAGAGGATTGTTATTTTGTGTGTGGCAAAAAGGCATACAAATGGTTACCTGAGAATTGGTCCGGCAGTTGTTTTTTGGGTTACCTGGTTCCGGCCATATGACACACTGCAGTTTTGCCTCGAGGTAAAATTTGAAATGCCAGGTAGGTCACCAAGAAACCTGTTAAGAAACCTGAGAATCCAGTGGACAAATCGAAGTGCACTGGAAAAACTATCATTCCATGAGCAATAAACTGACACATATGGACTTGAGTGACACTGTTATATCTTGGGCAGGCATATTACCAGCATATAGAACAGTGAAATCGATTTGGGAGCTGAGAAAACTGTCTAAACTCCTTGAAGTAATGAGCAATGCAACTTTTTCCACTCTTGAATTAATAACTGATGAACTGAATGCTATGAGAACTGTAGTGCTTCAAGGCCACATGGCTCTCAACTTCACCCTAGCAGCAAAAGGTGGTACTTGCACTTTAATCCAAGAAGAATGCTGTTCGTACTTTCCTGAGAATCAGCATGAGATAGATAACCACCTTGAGGTAATTCAGCAAGTGTCGGCCATGACTAAACCAGGCCCAAACCTACTGATGGACTTTTTCCAGAAATGGTTTGGGGGGCGGGGTACCATCCTAATGAACATCCTGATTGCCATTTGTGTGGGAATGCTCCTGTTAGGAGTGTGTGTTTGTTGTGGCATCCCTTGCATGAAAAGACTGATCAAAGATTTTATTGACATGTCGGTTTCTGAAACCTTGTATCAAAGTACTGAGTTTGAAGAACTGTTGAAGACTGAAACACTTTCATAAGTTTAAACTGAATGACTCCCTTAACTGCAACTCCTGAGTGGAAGAGGTTAGGAGAAGAAACAAACTGTTTATGCTTTTTGAAAGTAGAATAAAAGTATTAATAGGGGGGAAATGTTAGACAAATATGTATTAATGTGTGTATTAGTGCTTTTAAAAACCTAATAGAGTTAACACATTTATTCTATTTCATACTGCATAAATCCATATAAACTGCAAATGCTTTCTGACCATGCTTTCTGACCTTGTATTTTGTCAGCACAGCTGAAATCTTGCTTATGCCTTTGGAAATTTACTGAGAAGCAGATGATTTTCTGCTTAGTTAGGAAAATAATGAATAGAACAATACCGTTTCTATAATGTTATTAAACTTAGACAATTAGCTCTGTTTGTGCTATGAGAACATACACAGCTGCAGAAATGATAGATAAGTAGAACAAAGACTGCTTGAAGAATATGAACTATAATCTGTGTTTGCTTTGTGCTTGAATTAGCAGAGTACCTTGAAATGTAACACAGCACTGTAGAAATAATTGTAACTAGCTAGCAGTCTTCAAGGCCATGTTATTTTTGAAAAAGTTTCTCACAAATCTAGTAATGTAATGTCATGTCAGCAGAAAATCATGAACAACATCTACTGTAAACACAATATTGTAGGCTTGTACTTGATTACATCAGCTTAGAAGGCAATGTCTTGTAAAACAGTATAAGAATGGCTTACTTCCTGTTACTAATCAGACAAACTCTGTATTTTTGCATGTTTTTGTCTCCTTGCTGCAAGAATTAAAAGTGCCTTAACCTGAACCTTACATGTATTGGTCTTTGAAGTTTTTTACTTTGACAATTCCCTTCAGCACAAGCACACTATCAAATCAACAACAATACCCCAAGTACCCACAAAGTGCTAAAGGACCTGGGATCACAAGTTGACTGCAACCTTAAGTTCGACCACCATATGCCTACTGTAGTAAGGAAGGCTTTCTCTGTAGCACACTTGATTAGTAAAGGCATCACCTCTAGAGCAGAAGAGTTTATAACCCATGTGTACTTGACACTTATTTGGCCCATAATTGAGTATAAGCCTTGAGCAGCCTACCTGTCCTTGGGGGAAGTGACCTCAGCACAAGAAGCTGTAGTAATTGGTTGTTTGGGACCATTCCTAGCTCTTTTGTAGTTCACTGCTTAAAATCCACCTCTGGGCATTTTTTTCTGGCTATACTGCTCAGACAAGCTCCAAGTGGGTTTACAGAGTGGTCCTAGCAGCAAGGAACTCGAAAAAGCGACTACCTTCTGGATTTAAGTATATTTGCTTTTTTTTCACTGAAAATAGCTTCTGTTGCTTACTTTAAACTAGCCTGAACTGTTTTTTTTCTGATTACTGCATTTATTTTTAAATCTGCACTTAAAGTTACATTTAGTCGAATTTAATCGAAAGTTTGATTGTTTGTTTGTTTAATTTAACTGTGGAGGCTGCCCACTAAAGTGTGCTAGCCTGTGTAACTAAGTTATCACTGTCTCTGCATTTTCTGTGTATTTCTACAAAAAACCCCAAAAAAACAAAAAAAAAGAATCCTTGTTTTCCGCCTTTCTCAACTAGTTTAGACCAGTATACAGGCATTGCTGTATTCTGGGCTGTGGTGTAGTTCCTGTGTTGTCCATTACCTTACTTGGATAGAAGGAAGTTTCTTTGCTCACCAGTGGGAGTGGGGAGCCTTGAGCAGCCTACCTGTCCTTGGGGGAAGTGACCTCAGAACAAGAAGCTGTAGTAATTGGCTGTTTGGGACCATTCCTAGCTCTTTTGTAGATCACTGCTTAAAATCCGCCTCTGGGCATTTTTTTCTGGCTATACTGCTCAGACAAGCTCCACGTGGGTTTACAGAGTGGTCCTAGCAGCAAGGAACTCGGAAAAGCGACTACCTTCTGGATTTAAGTATATTTGCTTTTTTTTTTTCACTGAAAATAGCTTCTGTTGCTTACTTTAATCTAGCCTGAACTGTTTTTTTCTGATTACTGCATTTATTTTTAAATCTGCACTTAAAGTTACATTTAGTCGAATTTAATCGAAAGTTTGCTTGTTTGTTTGTTTAATTTAACTGTGGAGGCTGCCCACTAAAGTGTGCTAGCCTGTGTAACTAAGTTATCACTGTCTCTGCATTTTCTGTGTATTTCTACAAAAAAAACAAACAAAAAAAAAATAATCCTTGTTTTCCCACCTTTCTCGACTAGTTTAGACCAGTATACAGGCATTGCTGTATTCTGGGCTGTGGTGTAGTTCCTGTGTTGTCCATTACCTTACTTGGATAGAAGGAAGTTTCTTTGCTCACCAGTGGGAGTGGGGAGCCTTGAGCAGCCTACCTGTCCTTGGGGGAAGTGACCTCAGCACAAGAAGTTGCAGTAATTGGTTGTTTGGGACCATTCCTAGCTCTTTTGTAGTTCACTACTTAAAATCCGCCTCTGGGCATTTTTTTCTGGCTATACTGCTCATACAAGCTCCACGTGGGTTTACAGAGTGGTCCTAGCAGCAAGGAACTCGAAAAAGCGACTACCTTCTGGATTTAAGTATATTTGCTTTTTTTCACTGAAAATAGCTTCTGTTGCTTACTTTAAACTAGCCTGAACTGTTTTTTTTCTGATTACTGCATTTATTTTTAAATCTGCACTTAAAGTTACATTTAGTCGAATTTAATCAAAAGTTTGCTTGTTTGTTTAATTTAACTGTGGAGGGTGCCCAATAAAGTGTGCTAGCCTGTGTAACTAATTTATCACTGTCTCTGCATTTTCTGTGTATTTCTACAAAAAAACAAAAAAACAAAAAAATAATCCTTGTTTTCCCGCCTTTCTCGACTAGTTTAGACCAGTATACAGGCATTGCTGTATTCTGGGCTGTGGTGTAGTTCCTGTGTTGTCCATTACCTTACTTAGACAGAAGGAATTTTCTTTGCTCAACAGTGAGAGTGGGGAGCCTTGAGCAGCCTACCTGTACTTGGGGGAAGTGACCTCAGCACAAGAAGCTGTAGTAATTGGTTGTTTGGGACCATTCCTAGCTCTTTTGTAGTTCACTGCTTAAAATCTGCCTTTGCACGGCTTTGCGCAGTCGTGCGCATAGCGCAGCGCTGGTTAAACAAGGTTAAACTTGGTTAAACAAGGTTAAACTTTTTCTGGCTCCGCCAAGTCTGCTCTTCAATTTTTCCCTTAAAACTGTTCTACTTGCAATCTAAACAGCCTGTACTCTATCAAAAAAGCTCAGCACTTGCTCCTAAAGCATTTTTATACAGGTAAAGCACTCTTAAACAAAAGAAAGTACTTCATTCACCTAAATTCTGTTGAGTACACATCTCCCTATAGGTCCTTTCTGACTCAGTTACACAGCAATCTTTTTCACTATTTCTAGCATGTCGAAGGGTCAGTTGCTGGCGTCCTCTCCTGTTCAGCTGGTGAATCTGGGAATCTTGAGACAATGTTACAATTGCCTCATGTACACAGACAACCCTCTCCTCCTCCCAACAAATACAAATATATGCGAGAGATGCAACTATATAGCCAAACTGGAGGCTGAGCTCTCTCAATTCAGTACTGGCAAGACCAGTCAGGAGGAGAAGGTAACCACGCACACCACAAACCCAGTCTCACATAGAACTATCACAACAGCAAACCAAACACATAATCACACAAAAACATACTCGGAGGCGCTGATTAAAAATTTACCAAAACAACAGAGGCCTCCAAAGCAGACACCCAAGCAACCACCACCTGAAGACATAGCACATGCAACACATAGTTCACAAAGTCAGTGTGCTAAACAGTCACAGCCCTTAAGGCCAAACAACATGCCAGACACACTTGTAATAGGTGACTCCATAGTCAGACACACTGACGTCCCGCTCACCAGACTGAACAAGAAAAAGGTCACAGTAAGCTGCCTGTCGGGAGCTAGAATCCGCCACATAACACAAGCACTCAGGTCACTCCACAGCAAGTACAAATATGACTCAGTCATTGTACATGCCGGTGTGAACGACCTGAGATGTACCTCCCTGGGTTACATGAAAAGAGACATAGAGGAGCTCTCTGATTATGTAGCCCAGGCCGGTATGACCCTGACACTGAGCAGCATCTTACCCTCACCAAGAATGATGCCACAGTACAAAGACAAAATGATGAGTTTTAACAATTGGCTTAATTACTGGTGTCATTCTAAGGGGATCCAGTGTCTGTCTGCTTGGGATGACATGCTTGACAAGCCACGCTGCTTTGCAAGGGATGGCTTGCACCTGTCACCCCTGGGCTTCCGGATATTGGCCAAGGCTCTTGCCACCCCCATAGTGCCTTTTTTAGGCAAGGCTCAAATGACAAACCTACCTTCCTAGAAAACACAAGTGGAAAAAAACTAAGGGTAATGCTGCTCAATGCCAGAAGTCTAAACCTCAAGATGCACGCCCTCCTCAGTATGGAGAACATCGATGTCTGTGCAGTGACTGAAACCTGGTTCAAGGCTCCAGAGAGCACCCCAGCACTATCAGGTTTTACCTCATATCATGCTTTCCGGCCCCAAAACTTGGACCAAACCACAAAAGGAGGGGGAGTATCCATTTTCATCAAAGATACCCACACCTCCAGGTTAGTGGCAACGCACGAAGCATCGGAGACTATCCAGGTGCAACTAACCATAGGCAAAACTGCCTTACAGTTTGTAGCATGCTACAGACCACCCTCTCAAACTCAGGAACCCCACACAGCCTTCCTGAAGACACTGGAGAGTATGAATGTCTCTCCAAATACCATCATTTTGGGAGACTTCAACTACCCAAACATAGACTGGGAACATTACTCAAGCCCAAACACCCTAGCCCAAAGGTTCCTAGAATTCATAAACTCAAATGCAATGGAACAACTAGTCACCATTCCCACAAGAAGAGACAATATACTAGACCTGATCATCACAAACATGGGGACAAAATGCTCCAAACCAGAAGTATATCCCTCTTTGGTAAGATCAGACCATAAATTAATCTCACTGGAAATCCACATCCCGCCCCCACCCCCTGCACAAAAGACCACAGTGAAGAACTTCTCAAAAGCAAACTTCACACTTCTTAAGACTGAAGTGGTATCCTTCAATTCCCCTGGGCCAGTGGAAACCACAACCCACACTGCTGAATCCTTTGCAAATGCCTTCTATTGGCACCTTCAAGAATGCATGGATCATGCAATCCCAAATAAAACCAAGACCCATTCCCCCAAAGGCAGGCGCCCGGTCTGGTGGACCCCAGCCATAAACAAACTTTACAACAGGAGGGGGAAGCTACTACATGACAGAGCAAAATCCCTAAAAGGCAAGGCGTCTCTGATCAGTACTAGCAAAAAACTACGATCACTCATAAAATCATCCAAGGCCAACTTTGAGAGAAAAATCGCAAAAGACACAAAAGACAATCACAAAGCCTTCTTTAGCTGTGTTAGAAACCTGGGTGGAAACTCCCAGATATGCTCAGAGTTAGTCCAAAATGACACAAAATACACTGATCCCACTGACATTGCCAACATTCTGGCAGACAGGTTCAGTGCAAATTTCTCCTCCCCTCCCCAAAGGAGAAATAACTATCCCAGCAGAGTGTAGCCTCCCTAACATCTCAGATGCCCAGGTGAGAGCCGCCATCTCTAAAGCTAAAAACACAGCATCAATGGGACCGGATGGTGTCCCGGGCTGTGTGCTACATGAACTCCAAGAGGAACTAAACCCACACATAAGGCCGCTGTTTAATCTTAGCCTTACTACAGGTTACGTACCCAAAGAGTGGCGTACGGCAACAGTGGTCCCACTTCACAAAGGTGGTGCTTCTACGGACCCTGGAAATTACCGCCCCATAAGCTTGACGAGCCTGGTCTGCAAAGCTATGGAGAGGATCATTATGGAACTCATAAACAAAGACATTGGGGACCTACAGACATTGGATCCTACCCAATTTGGCTTTGTCAAGGGCAGATCCTGCCTTTTGAACTTGGTCGACTTTTTTGAAACAGTCACTAAGGCCATTGATGAGGGTAAGGCAGTTCACACAGCCTACCTTGACCTTGCAAAAGCCTTTGACACAATACCCCACTCGGGCATCATAGACAAACTCACCAGCTTAAATGTAAACCCATATGTCACAAGATGGGTTGCAAATTGGCTCAAGGACAGAACCCACAGGGTCAGAGTTGCTGGAGCTATGTCAGACTCTAAGCCAGTCACAAGCAGTCTCCCACAGGGCTCAGTCCTGGGACCCCTCTTGTTTGGCATTTATTTTTCCGAGGTACAGGCAAACATAGGAGGATTGTGGCTGACAAAGTTCGCAGATGACTGCAAACTGGGCGCCATAATTGATACTCCAGCGGACACAAACATCCTTCAGAGAGGCCTCATAGAAATGGGTAATTGGTGCCAGAGCCATAGCCTTAAGCTGAACGCCAAAAAATGTATAGTCATACCCTTTGGGAAAAACAAGGTACCGACAAATTACCACATAGGCGGTAATCCATTAAGTATGGAAGAGGTAATCAGGGACCTAGGGACCCAGGTTGACAGTAACCTCTCATTTGACACTCACATTGCCAAAGTGGTTAGGAAGACCTTCTATATTGCCCACCTTATCATGAAGGGTTTCACATCTAGATCAAGAGAAGTCATTGTGCCCCTGTACTCTTCTCTTATCAGGCCAATGATTGAGTACAATGCCCCATTTGAGATGTATCTCACCCGACACATGCAGCAGTTGGAAAGACCCCAAAAGTTCCTCACCAAGAGGATAAAGGGTCTTAAACATATGTCATATGCTGCCCGACTGAAAAAACTCCAGCTCTATTCAGTCGCATACCGCCTACTCAGAGGTGATCTGTGCCTGACGTACAAGGCCATGTCCAATCCTGAATTAATGGACATGCTCCACCTCAGAAAATCCAAATCCATCAGAGCCACGAGAACAAGTGACTTAAACCTCAACACAGAAATAAATAGGACGTGCTGGAGGGACAGATTCATAACCCAGAGGTTCCCTACACTCTGGAACAGAATCCCAGTCCATGTTAGGCAGAGCCCTCACTTACTCTATTCAAGAGAAATCTCGAGTGGATGGGAGATCGTAGGTTTACCCCGGGGGTCATCTCTGTGTCACTACTAGACAGAGGCATAGTAAACTAAACCCTAAAAGGGCGTAGTATTCTCATCCTAAGGGGTGGTGTAAGCCACATACACTCTGGCTAGGCTTATAAATGCCTTAGGGCAGATAGCCTAGTACGAACCTATGAACCTATGAACCTATAATGCCCCATTCAGCATGTACAATATAAAGCACCTGCAACAACTGGAGAGACCTCTGAGGTTTCTAACAAAAAAGATCAGAATCTCCACCATGTGTCTTACACAGACATCTAAAGTCCCTGTCACTGTACTATGAATCATATAGACTTCTTAGGGGAGACTTATGCCTGGCCTACAGAGTAATCCAACACCCAAACTGAATGAACTTTCTGCATATCTGTAAATCAAACAGGACTAGCGCTACCTGTTCCAGGGACCTAAATATGGCCTGTGACTTAAATAAAATTGGCGCACCGTGACGGTTATCCCACTCCACAAAAAGAGAGCCACCACGGACCCCAGGAACTACAACCCCATTAGCCTAATGAGCCTGGGCTACAAGGCCATGGAATGTATCATCATGGAACTTATAAACAAAGACATTGGTAATCTCCAAATGCTGGACCCCCACCCAGTTTGGGTTTGTAAAAGGCAGATCATGTCTCCTAAACCTGATAGACTTCTTTGTAGCAGTCTCCAAAGCCGTAGACAAGGGTAAGGTGGTTCACACAGCCTATCTAGATCTTGCCAAGGCTTTTGACACCATCCCTCACTCTGGAATTATAGATAAACTCACTAAACTAGGTATATATCCCTATGTCGCAAGATGGGTTGCCAACCGGCTCACTGACAGAACCCACACTCTGAAAGTAGCAGACTCCAAATCCGACTTCAGACCAGTGACAAGTACCACAGGGTTCAGAGCTGGGTCCTCTCCTGTTTGCTATCTACTTCTCTGAATTACAGGCTAACACAGAATGTCTTTGGCTAATGAAGTTCACAGATGACTGCAAACTAGGAGCCATAATCGAAACTCCTAACGATGTGGACATCCTACAAAAGGGCCTCACTGAGACAGATGCCTGGTGTCAAAGCCATGGCCTCAAGCTCAATGCCAAAAAGTGCAGTGTCATCCCCTTTGGTAAAAACTCTGTACATATGAGCTACCACATAGGTGGTAGTCTACTTAACATTGAAAGTGTGATGAGACCTTGGGACACAGGTGGACAGTAGTCTCTCCTTTGATAATCACATCGCCACAGTAGACAGGAAATCCTTCTACGTGGCACACCTCATCACAAAATGTTTCTCATCTAGGAAAAAAAGAGGTCATTGTTCCACTCTACTCATCACTCATTAGACCTGTTATGGAGTACAATGTCCCTTTTGGTATGTACCTCACAAGACATCTACAACAACTTGAAAGGCTGCAGAAATACCTCACAAAGAGGATTACCAGCCTCAAACAGATACCATATGCAGACCATCTCAAAAAACTCCAGCTTTACTCCATCACATATCGCCTACTCAGAGGCGATCTCTGCCTAACATACAAAGCTATGTCAAACCCAGAGCTGTTGGACATGCTCCACTTAAAGAAATCTCAATCCCTCTGAGCTACACGCTCTAGGGACCTAAACCTTGTCACCACAATAAATAGAACATGCTGGAGGGATGGATTGCTATCCCAGAGTCTTCCCATACTCTGGAACAAACTACCTATCTATATCAAACAAAGCTCCTCATTAGCACTCTTCAAGAAAAATATTGATGATTGAATGGGAAATAGGAAATTCACCCCAGGGATCACCTCTGGGACTCTGCTCGACAGGGGCACAGGAAAAAATTTTCTTGTGTGGCAAAAGCCAGGGTATCCTTTTGGCTAGGCTTATATAGGCCCTAGGGCCAATAGCCTAGTGCCTACCTATGAACCTATGAACATGCTGGAGGAACAGATTTATCTCCTAGCGACTGCTGCATCTTTGGAACAGGCTACCAATTCATGTGAAACAGATCATCTCTATGATTCTGTTCAAGAGGAACCTGGACAAGTGGATGGGGCACCGTAAATTTTTACCAGGGGTAGCACCCACAGCCCTTCTGGACAGTCATCACTAAATGCAATCTTTAGCACTGACTAGCATTTCTATGGTATTACATTGGGATGAAACAGCTAGGTTTAAAATGACCTCCGGGTTGATAGTCTAGTAATCTCCTATGATCCTATGATTACAACTTTGCATGTTTCCTTGTGTGTGCATTTTACAGTGCTGTGGGTATATGGCTTTTCACACACCCCACTCTCATCTTTGCAATACTTTTTTTCCTTACAAAGCATGTTGACCATGTTTTTTCACCCTCTGGTAAGTTCTTCAAGAGGGCCATCATCAAGGGATGCATACTGTACCCTGACCTGCTCATTGTCACTTAATTGATTGATTTACCAACTTATTTTTAGGGTATGATAGGTGATGTATGACTAGAATTCCTCAGATTTCTTCTGAGGAACTAGTCTAAGCAGGGGAAACCCTGTAGGTGGAAAATTGCAGTGCAATAAATGGACAAACCAAATGGCCCAATGAATCTCTTTGTCCAATATATCTTGTACACAGCCCTACCACCCTTCCCTTTTCCAATGACAGATTATTGCAAAGTTTGTTTAGGAGTTTTAACAGGGCTTTGATTAGAAAACCACTGACAAAACACTCAATGAGCTTTCTGTTTAGCCAGCAAGCATATGTGGAAGTACCTCCACTATGCCCAATTGCCTGAAAATTAGGTAAACTAGGCCTCTCTGGTCACCAGTTCCCCTGCCAAACTTCAGCCTTGAGACCAGAAATCCCCTCAATGAGTGAGCATAATTATTTCTTAGCCCCAAAGGTGAGTAATGGGTTCTTGTTAGGCCTTGTAATAGAGGTTTACATCAGCTTCATGACAGCATGTGCACTGTTTCAAAAACTGCCATGCTGCCTAATGGCATTTGCCTGTGGTGAAGACCCAATATCTCCTGGTAGCCAGTCACCCTTCCTGCTGTAAGGGCTGAGGCCTATCTATAGTGCATAGCCATGTGCCAATAGGTTCTACCTCCCATCATTGTGTTTTATCCAGTGTATTCACTTGTGGATTTTCACACTAGGGCCAGGGTATACCTCCCTTAAACTTCTGAAAATCTCTCAAAGTCATAAAGTACTCTATCACTGTCAGCCATGGATGTGAAAATGTCTTTAAGATAATTGCCATGAGGTGCATAAAACCTGTTGCACTATTATATAAGTTGTGCACCCTCCTTTTGGCAGATTGTTCTTACCCAGTGCTGCCAGTGCACCCAGCAAATTATTGCTACATCAGTGTCTAGACTCTTTTGGATATGTGTGGCAGCAATCAAGTAGAAAAACTCAATGTAGTTACATCTCTAAATTTCTCTTAAAGAGAAAGTGGGATGTGTGTTATTAAATGAACATATTCTTTAGCTATACTCCAATGATGTTCCTCACTTATTCTACAACCTCACATCCCATTATCTTACTACCCCATGTAGGGAGAGCTCATGAACGTCTGTTGTGGGAACACCCAATGATCTGTGTTCCTTTATTCTTGTACAGCCCCAGACATGTCAACTCACAACATGTCTAGATGTGAAGTACGTTCTTTTCTGTAAATGGTAGACATCATGCTCCTAAAATAATCCCTCCAGTCTACTTTCAGTTCCTTGGGCCTCTCCTTCTTGTCCATGACATATCTCTCTTGGTGATTTCCTGCAGGTTTGCTTTGAACATGCAGCTGTGACAAGTCCTCTACTGTCATCTGGACATTTGTGTCATGATGCAGCAACTCTTCTTCTTTGCAGCTTCCCCAATCCATAGGAGCTGTTTCTTTATGTCCTCCTTTGGCTATGACAGTCCACTCGGTCCGAATAACATTTCATTCACTTATATGGATATCTCATCCAAGAGACAATTGACTTGTCCTATCAATGGATTCCATCTCCAGTTTGTCCCACCTATGCCATTTACAGTATGAAGACTTCCTTAATCTCATCTGTTGTTTGTTCTTCTCCTGAATTTCCCTAACCTTTCCTCCATAGCATTGCTTCCTTTCCTGCTCCTCACAAATCCATTCACAGAGCCCTTCCTTCAGAGTTTTTCCTCTTGCCTTGCTTGGACTCTCATAGTACTGCCCCATGGAACTTATCTGCAATTTGGAATTAAATGAAAAACATGAAGTTATTCCAATAGCTTCAAAACTGTTCTCTCTACCAATGTTATATTCTGCATCATTACCACCACCACCAACCATGGCTAATTCCTGTGAGATCAAAGAAAGCCTCCCTTTCTTCCACTGGTTATTATAAGAGGGCTTATAAGGTGTTTAAGATCTGTATACCCCCACCCCTTCATGGCTGATTTGCTCACCACACTCTCACCTTTACCTGCTACATCCCTAGCTTATTCAGTCTCAGCAATATGGTTAATAACAATCTCAAAACTTCCTGTATTCTCATGTACCATGTATGACTTGAGTGGCTGGACTGCTTGAATTGTGCCTGCAGTTATTATTCCTGTTTTATTTTTAATTAACATCAACCCCTACTTTCCACAGTGTCATGGCATACAACAAAAGAAGAGAAACTGCTCCAACCTTAAATGAATACAGTCAGCTGGAATGGGAACCAAACACTTCTAATTGTTTAGCACCAAAGGTAAGTACTACCTGTTGAGCTACAGACACTACTCAATAGACAACTGCAGGAGGTGTAATCAAACCCACGAACAACACCACATGCCATCTCAAGGGCCAAGCCTTGATGTAGTTAGCTACTTGACACATTAACAAACTCAGCACAGAGGCCCATGTAAATGCTTTAGAGAGTCTAGTTAAACCAGTCTTCCCTTTTTCTTCTTTTATTTTTTTACCTACTTTTTCTCCCTGCTTTATTTTATACCGGTGTAGTTTATGCAACCATATAGTGTACCAGATCCATTTTAACCTCATAAGACATTATTAACACTATTATTATTAAAACATTTTGGATCTACAACCCTACCTAAAATAATCATTAGAATTTTTTGTTTTTCTTTTTATCTAGCTAACATTTTGTAGTGTAAATTTTCGCCATGACTAGTAATAATGTGTTTTTTATGTCAAATTCTACTTGTCACAGCATTCTCAAAAACAGTCTTGAAAAAGGTCTTTGATTTGTTTGCATTTGTTTTTAAATCCTTGTCATGTACTTTAGTAGGTTTACCTTTATTTTGTTGAACGCGGTATGTGTGATGTGTAAAACATCAGAAGTACGGCTGCATAGAACCACAACGCCGATTCACCATGTGTTTGAATGGCAAATAAACAAATGCTTTTTTGCCATTCAAACACATGGATCAAATGTCAGAAATAGTTTTCCAGCAAACCATTTTCAACATTTGATCCTTCGATGTTGTCCGTATTTCGGCATTACGGTTCACGGAAATGGCCAATCACAGAAATGGTATTCAATCATTCAAAGGTAAACCATTTTAGTACCACAATTGCATGCAACATTTGCTCAAATATCTACTCGCCACTTCTTGTACCTGTTATCAGCCACCCCATTCCTCTTTTCAACTCTTTTTAAATTGACTGAGAGAATCAAAAGCTCCCAGATTTTGTCTCTCTCTCTCTCTCTCTCTCTTTTTCCCTCTGGAGCCATTGTCAGCAAGGCTGCAACCCCCACGAGTGTCTGCAAGGGACCATCCCCCTATATTCTTTCTTGTCCTAACCTACCTATCCACATACCTGCTATCTGCCATATAGAATTATTAACATAAAATTATGAACATTTCAAAACACAGAAATTACTTATACCTGTGCTTAAAAGCAGTATTCCAGTACTGTCCATTAAACTACAAGGAGGTGTCATTCATCATCGTCACTCTCAAACAAAGCCAGACTCGAACCAATGATCTTAAGTTTGTCTGCAGAAATGTCCAGTCTAAAGGAGTTACCTCTACTTACATGTCTTAGGCCCAACTGCCCAACAATGAGGCATCTCATTCTATCATAAAGGACACAAACTAGCAGCCAATCAACAAACAAGAGCACCTGATATTCATCAGTAATATACTCCTCCCTCCAAGAAAAAATATGGCAACACAACTGCATCATAAAAAGCTCAAACAGAGCCAGCCATGCAAGGGCATAATCTGTCTTCAACCCCTTCCAACTTCACCCTCCTACAGCTCCTGTTCCAGAAGAAAATACAACAATGCTTTTTGTTATATGTAACTTTGTAATATTACCGGGATGTCAGACAAGCCAGCAACATCAAAATTGTGTAGCTCCACCCTCCCATCCAGTATCATAATAACCAAAGCCAGCTTGCCAGCAGGTCAACATAGCAAGGTTAAGGTGAATAACAAAGGGTGGAAAGGGGGAGATAGGAAATACTGAAAAAGATGATACACAATAAAGAGGGAAACACAGCAGGAGCACATCAAGATGGCTGATCTGGATGAGGTGGGAAGGTATTGGTATTAAATTTCAAGTTGGGGAAAGACCCCACTATTTGTCCATTTTTTTACATAAAAGTTGGTAGTGTGGATGGGAAGAAGGTAAAGGGTGTGCAGGAGACAGGATAAGGGATGACAGGGCAATGTCAGGTAGGGCCCAACAATAGTCCTAGCCCACAAGCAACAAACATTTCTGCCAGATGGTGTTACAGTAGAAGACCCTGATGTTGAGGGGGTAGGGGCCTGCGATGATGTTATGATCAGCACCAAATAGGCCAGTGAGTCATCTTCCTGCTGAAGAGACTCTTTGAGTAGCTGAAGCCACCTGTCCATCACCTGCACATCATCAAGTAAGTCATGAAGCTCCTGTTCAGTGAAGCTTGACAGGCAGTCACTTTCCTGGATGCCTACAGGACAGCTGCCTCCATCCCAACCCTGCAAGGATGTCCCTGGACGTAGAGAATGTGAATGCTCCCTAATCTGGGAGGTACACACCTGGGCTCTCCTGAAGAATTTGAATCTGTAAAAAATTAACAGAAATGGGAGAGAAATAAAGTAAAAAAAGAGCAAAGGAATGCATAATTAAAATAAGAAAAAAAAGAGAAAAGGGGAAGAAAAAAGAGAAAGTATAGACAATAAATACACATCACACAACATTCAGTTTGTTACTTTAAGACTTTTCCTTTTTAGATTTCTTTATTGAAGTAAAAATAGATTGTACATGAAGTCCTTATGCATACATGGGAAGTGCTTATGTATACTTGGAAAGAATGATATGAGAAGTATTTATAAGATACTTGTGATCAAAGATATGGGAAATGCAGTTGAATACTTGGGAAGCACATGTAATCCTATCAAGCTTTAGTGGGGCTGACATTTTGTGGTCTACTATAATAATAGCTGAAACCACCCTTTATAAATACATATAATAAAATCAGTTAAAGACAGCATACTCCATTAATATATGCAATATCTTTTACAGTTATTTGCAATAATGTAGTGAAAGAACTATAGGCCTTTAGTTACTATCCTTTATAAAGACTTACTTATATACTTTGATGAAATCAGTAAAAAACAAAAAAAAACTGCATGTAATACTTAATTCATGCTTACCAGCAGCTTCAAGTAATAACTTAGTTTTCCTACTCTGCTGGCTCCTCCACTCATCCACTAGTAGACATAAGACAATTGTTCTTTACCTGTATTATACCTTTTTTCCTTAACTTTACTGATATAACTAGTACTATGCAAGGCATTTCATTCACTGCTGTATTTGTTTAGTTTATGCATTTGTTTATTTATTGATATCTGAATTCTCATACACTGCCATGCTTTCTTTTTAGACTTTTATATATGTGCACAGTCTCTCTGCTTCAGTAAAGTGTTGTCTGGAATTTTTCCATACAATTTTACTGTAGGTTCTGCTTTAAAATGTTGTGGTATGCAGGTAACAGAATGTAACTTGTATTCATACAAAAGCTGTATACACAAAAATATTAGCAATTCAATGTAGTTTTCTGTTCCGTTCAATTCAAGGTTAAAAAGCAAACACAAAAACTGTTACAGATGGATGCTGAACAGGATGTTTCAGTACAACAATCTGTGCTTTGATAGCTTTCTATCTAATAACTGTAAGCATAAAAGGGGATAATTTATAAATGTATACAAAAGTAATATAGTTGTTCATTTTTCACCATGTGATGGTCATTTGTTTGATACTGCAACCTTCACACCCCCTCCACTAGTCTTCACTCTGACTAGGGTGTGGTACCTGATTGTTCAGCCATCTTGTACATGCAGTTAATCTTGAGGAAGAAATAATTGTCTTATACAATTATTACACTAATAAATATTTTCTGGCGTACACAAACAAAATCCTTTCTTTACAAAAATGGTCAACAAAGTAAATTAATGCAACACTGTAAATTAAAATTATATGGTTTGCATATATTTTTGTTTGTGTATGAATTTATACATTTATATACATAAAATAGTTGAAAGTGTACACATGCAGATGTATATCTGGAATTTAGAAACCTATATATGCATGCTTAAGTAAATTTCTTTACTCACACATATATTACATTTGTATTTCCACAATTATGCTATGAGCTAAACAGAAGCAGTACTTTGTACATATATGTTTATGCTTTCATTTGCTTTATTATAATAACATTTTAGATACATATTTGTACTGACACATATTTCTTCTAGCAAATGCCTTTGATTATGTAACATTCTTACAGTTTATTTTCATCTTTAATATGACCAAAAATGTTTAAAAAAGTTGCACTTACTCTAGAATTCTGGCATCCTCACTGCTACCTGGTAAACTCACTCAGCTAGCTGGTCAGACCTATGCTTCTATAAGTCATCACACCTGTGATGGCATTGTTGGTCAGAGTGGGTGATCCCTGTCATGGATGAAAGGTGCTCACCCAATTCCTGCTTAATTTTTCCATTAACTCTGCCTTATGCACACCTGGATCTTATCCATGTACAAGTCACTAAGAAGGTAGACCACAATCTTGGTCTCCTTGGATGACCAGCTTAAGGCATGACCTGATGCCTTCACCAGTACTGCTATAATTAGAAGTGCCATTAGCAGAATGAAGAAGGTATGAGCAGGGCTGTGCTTCACAGATTTATAACCACTCACTCTGGGTGTGATATCACCTTAACCAAACCCTAACTAGCAGGGGTGTTAGACCTGGTAATGTTATTATTGGCAAGCTTGGTTTTATCAAAAATGATTTGTCACCTACATCTTTTATTTTTTTTTTTTAAGAAATACATTCCAGTTTCATTTATATGATGGATAAAAGTCACAAGACATCTGCAATAGCTGGAAAGGCTTCAGAAATACCTCACTAAAAGAATCACAGGCCTAAAGCAGATGCCCTATGCTGACCGTCTAAAATACTCCAACTATACTCTGTGGCATATCGTCTACTCAGAGGCGATCTCTGCTTAACATACAAGGCCATGTCAAACCCTGAGCTGTTGGACATGCTCCACTTAAAGAAATCTCAATCCCTCAGAGCCACAAACTCCAGGGATCTAAACCTTTTCATCACAATGAACAAAACATGCTGGAGAGATAGGTTCCTGACCCAGAGACTCCCCATACTCTGGAATAGACTGCCCATACATGTCAAGCAGAATGCCTCCTTGGCCCTCTTCAAAAGGAACCTTGACGATTGGACGGGAGATAGGAAATTCACCCCGGGATCACATCAGTCACCCTTCTAGGCAGGGGTCCAGGGGAGTAAATATTGTGGGAAGAAATATCCAGGAAATTGTTATGGCTAGGCTTGTATAGGCCCTAGGGCCAATAGCCTATTACCAACCTATGAATCTATTATGCAATCATCAGTCTTTTATATTACTTACAATTGCTCCTGCTGCTGTGCATTGCCTGAAAGTCATTTATACATATCTCATGCAGTATAGCAGCAGTGTTAATGTTTACTTTTTTTGTGTTTTTTTGGAGGGGTAGAAATAAACATTCTGGTGTGTCTGTGTGTGAATACCAGATCTTCGTGAATGATAAGTGCTTTGAGGTGGTAAGGTGTGCCATATGAATTAAGATGGGTTAGGATTATACTTCATGGTAGTGGAAACTCACATGCTTATGACTCCATTTTGCTTTTTCTAAGCATAGTCTTTTTGAGCATAACTGGAGCTATCCACAAATTTCTGCTGTATGCTAGGGACTGCTGAGGATTGTTGTGGACACTGTCACTTTCTGCAAGGCTTTCACATGAATCTGAGGCTGCTTTCATTAGAAGCCAAGAATGACTTACATGCATAAGTGGGCATATACATTTGCATATTGGTGCAACCCAGAGATAAATGTAAATGGGCATAACTTGCATACAAAATACAGTAATGGACCAGAATTTATGCAAAAAAAGTTTAACTCCTTCATAATAACTTGCGATTACTCAAGTTAGGAGGCAATTGACTTATGAAACCACAGACTTTTTAAAGTAAGAAAAAATAATAGAAATAGTGTAAATTAATATAAACTACTTCAAAATGATCTAAATTAGTGAGTTCAATTCAAGAAATGTATATTTTTTCAATATGTTAGACCTATCGTATTGGCTTTAGTGAATACTATAAAGCTGTCATTTGTAAATGGAAAGTCATTATAGCAGCAGTGGGAATGACTAGAGATCACTGAGAACATCAGTTTCTTTGGTGTCATTTAGTCCATGCATGGTAGAAACACAGTTTAATTGTGAAGTACTGCACTGGTGAGGATGTTTTGTTGGCTCAACATACATGCCTTTACTTAGAGATTTCTGAGTGGCAATGATGAATGAAAAATTACAAAATTAAGAATACAAGACAGAGATATGGGCTAGGAAAAGAATGGATCTGTTGGCAAACAGATTGCTTTAATGTTCTGAATGTATTTATGATAATATAGACATTACGAAAGCACAACTTTACTTGGCTGGGCTGAGATTGTGCATGTGCCTATAATTATGGGGTGTGTGTCACCTACTTGTTTTCTGAGGATGACAGGCATGTTTTCATTGTTGTGGCATTCAACAATGATTACATCAAAATGGTTTTGTGTATGACTTTGGCCTGATTGTTTATGTGCAGTAATAATGAAGAATAAGGGATCAAAGCAGAAAAAAGCAAGTTCAACCACAAGGAAAACCACATCATCATGGCAGTCCTAGGGACATATGGCAACATTTGTTTGGTAAAGGGGGCCAGGCAAGCTGAGAGGACAAAATCCTGGAATCAAGTTGTCCTGGAAATTAATACAGTTAGTGAAAGAAACTGCACATTGACACAGTTCAAGAAGAGGGCAAATTATATGGTAGAACATGTTAGAAGCCAGACAAGGCAGAATGCAATTGCCTGTAACAGTACTGGGGTGGGGTTGGGACTCCAGCAATTATCCCTTTAATACCAGATGAGGAATACCTCCTATCTCTCCATGAAGAGGACTGTGACACAGAAGATGATGGCACTGCAATGATAAGAGGTAGTGTGACCATTGGCTATTACCAAAGTCTGCCAGAGTACCAATCATCTGCTCAGGAAGTTTGGTTTAAAAACAGTACCATGCATTTATATTTATACTGAAAATTAGATGCTGACATTGAATGATTACATTTAACACATGATACTTCCTATTAAGAGGTGAACCTTCCATATCAGCATTGAATTACAAAGAAGGCAGTGTGCTTGCTATGCATCCCCCGCATCTCCTTACAAGCATAAATCAGTGTATCCCATTTCTTTATTATTAATGTGTTCATATCATTGTTTACAGAGTAAGCAGCAGAAACAAACTGTTCCACTATACCGACACATTTGGAGGATATCAGCAGCAGAACAGCTGATGAAGATGATGATGATGATAACATAGTTAGACTTATGAGACAATCTGAGGAAAGTGGCATGCACTTCCCAGGTTTAATGTGAGTACATCACCTCCTACAACATGTTAGCTACTCTGCATGGAGTGGCAGTATGCCACATGGTCAACCCCATGCTGACATTGCACTCGCCCTTGTACAGGTAGAAAACCCATGCACTTCTACAGCAGTAGGCATTGACATGGTTACAGCTGGAAATTACCTGCAACTTAAACAAAATAGTAATACACGAGTTTTCAGGGGAACACTACTAAGAAAATTACAGATTAAAAATGAGTATCTTACCATGTAAACAAACACTGCTGCCACTTCACCCTCACCACATGTTTATTTTTATTTTATCATACACAGTAATTTGTGGCCTCAGAGAAAAATATCATGTGAAGTGTAGAACTGAATATAATATAAAAAAATCAGATATCTTCATTTATTTTCAAAATATGAACTCATATTAAACACTGAGTTAACATGTTTTATTAATTATACCATTTATGGACATTCAGTATTTGCATAGTTGGATACACCAGAATTTATTTAAAAAATGTTATTATTCATTACATGTTGCCTTACAAGAGTCAGTGAATACTCATGAATGACTTTTACCATCAATAATATGAGCACTTGTTCTGAAATAAAACAATTGATATTTAGCGGTAAAAAGAAATGTTAGATTAACAATGACAAAAGACCATGCACCACACAGCATAACTCACAGATATCACCCTCAAGTAACAATTATACTCTATGTGTTTTTTTACAAGAAAGGAAACAGTAATATGAATGTTATGGTCCACATTTCTGGACTAGATTCTACCTCCTTACCTGTGCAGATGTTTGTCTTGCATTAGCCTGCCACATGTGGTTCCTTACAACAACTACTACTGCTGCTGGCTGGTTACTATTAGCCACAGTAGGACTGGAACTGGGAGCTGCAGTGACAGAATGAGTCACTTCACCACCAGACTGCTGCATGATCATGTTCTGCAGAATGAACCATGCAGTAAACATCCTGTATGTAGTAGCTGGTTTATACTGAATGGCACCCCCAGTCTCATCCAGACACCTATAATGACTCTTCAGGAGGCCAAAGGCTCTCTCAATGACAATACAGGTATGGATCATGGCTGCATTAAAGTTGTCTTCTGCAGCTCTTAGGTTCTAGTGGATATCTAGCATCACCTGACAGCAAAAAAAAAAAAAAAAAAAAGAGAGAGAGAGAGAGAAAGAGAAGGGGTGATCCAAACAAAGCAAAATGAGTTTGATGTTCAACAATACATTCTACCATAAGTAACTACTTAAACAAAACAGAAAAAAAGAGAAAAACATATTTTTCCATTCCCAACAAGATGACCACTGCGCATCCTACCATGCAGGAGGAACTGGTAGAGTGAGATAGTGTGGGCAGCATATGCACTGCCATAAAACTGGCCAGATACATTGGTGATACACCCCCATGTATCACACAACTACCTGGCAATTGATGGAATGGTAGCATTCCTATTGCAGTACCACTCAGCACATGGACCAGAAGAGGCTCTACTTACAACATGAGTGTAATTTATTGCAGCAATTACCTCAGGGGAATGTGCTACCCCATAATAGGCATGCATAGTCTTGGCTTGGTCCTGAGGTGACACTGAGAAAGAGATGTAGCGATCCACACATGCCAAAAGAGTACATCCAAGAACTGCTGCAGTATCCTCAAGGCCAAAGCCTTTGAAATACCCAACATGTCCCCTGTCTGTCTCTGTGTTATGGATATATTGTGAAATATACATACCTTAGTATCCACAGGGATAGGAAGTCCATCCATTGCTCCAGTATCCCTATGGGAGTCATACATACTCACTAAGACCATTATAAGATCCCTGACCACTCTAAGCCTATCTAGTATCTCTTGAGTGTCAGTATTATAATGGTTATTCTCCGCTTATAGCTCCGTCTTGTTGGCCTGCAAGCATTGCTTGGTGCAAGAGGTCTTGGCTCAGCCAAGACAAGCATCTCACTAGAGGAAAGAGCATGGCTAGCAGGAAATGACATCATCTTCATGGACTGTAAAGTAGATAGGATAGAAGCAACTCCTCTATATATAATAAATCTGAGGACAGCATAGAAAAGCATGAAAATTAACTGTAAATCAAAAGGGGGTAAGAGAAAGCTTCATTAGAATACACTGTTTTACATCAGTTCTCCTTTACATCTCATTATAACTTCTTTCACTTATGTTTATTTTCAGCCTTTGTGCATTAATGTAATTGACCTTTATGAATTGAGGCTTACCTGTGCTCTTTCTCTGACCGTGAGGATAGCGTTAACACACTTGCATTATGACTATGAGTACAATCCATTGTTTTTATTGTGCCATTTGTTAAAGCAATTCTGGTAAGGTAACATGGTCTAAAAAATTCCAAAAGTGTACTCACACTGTTATTTTTTTTTTCCTGTTCTTTTTCAGTTGCAGAAAACGTAACTATAGTGGTTTAATTTCTAGATAATACGTTGAAAATGACATGGGCTATAAGGCAATCAACTTCAGTTGTATAGTTTCTGAATCACTGTCCCCTCATCTCCTGAAGTGTATTCAATTTTATCTTTTACTGTTTGAAAGAAAAGGTGAAGTAATATTCTGTCACATAGCCCTTTTTTGACAAAGTTTTGACTAAGGAACTAGGTTTATTTTGAAAAAAAAATGTGGGATAGTGCAAAGAATGGCAGTTAGAGTCTGCAAAACTATCATTGGAACTGGTGTTGACACATTAATTGTATAAAAAGTACTTCTTTGAAAGCCAGACATAGCTGGTATGTATTTATTTTGTCAGAAAACATACCTGCTTACTGTATTTACACAAAGTCCTTACGTAAGGCAGAGATATATGAGGGTTTTAAAGATTTTTAGGCTTTGCTTTTCTCATTTTACCTATTTAGGGAAAGTGAAACATAGCCACTTTTATCATAAATGGGTTTTTGATATAAAGGTCCAGTGATTAAATTTCAGGCTTCCATTCTTAATAAGTTCAGCTTCTGTATTAGCGATCAAGTTTGATGTGGTTGAAGTTATATCTCATGAATCACTACCGGATAAACTGCAGCTTGTCAGCTGATGTTTGTAATAGAAAATCATTCCTAGAACAAGGCAAGCAATGGTAGCAATGATTCATGTTTTTTTTTAATTTAATTTTATTTTTTGCATTCTCCTTTCCTTCATGTACATGTAGTTACAGATTAATACATACTTGTAAGGGACTGGAGAGGAGAGGGTTAATTTTCTCACATACGTGTGTAGAGGGGTTTGGTTCCCTCCAAAACACACTCTTCCTCATCCAGTCAAAACACTGACTGTTTTTATCATAGCTTAATTCAGACTTTACTCAAGGAATCATAGTAAAAACAATGATCCCAACCCCACAGTCAATGGATTTGGGATAGTTTGAAATTGTGCACTGAATTTGAAATTGATGTGTAATTTTTCAAATCTAAGGCTATACATTTTTGTAATTATACATTTCAATGTAATGTCTTTTGTGGCTTATTTTGTCTCTTCAACTCATTGTTACAGTATTTTTTGTCTTTACCTACACTGCATAGTATAATTACATGACATCATGTGGCTCGCATGAAAATTGGTGAGGAAGATTTCAAGCAAATGAGTGTCTGTGTTGACACTATGCTCCTTTGCTACCCTGTATATGTGACAGTGCTACACTTACCTACATACAGTATCAGTTCTACAAGCTTAGTAACATATGTATGTTAGTAAGGTGAACTGTTATGTGCATGGCAGCATCACTTTGCTCTACGGTTATCAACATTCTTATATTGCTATGTTGCAGAGATATATCAAGACTACCTCATTGTAATGCATGCCACAGATCAGTGTCTCACTCCATAAAATTATATTTTTTCAATAATTTAGTTTCAAAGTTTTTCTAACAATATTTTTACATTAGGGTTTCCTGTTTTTATTTTCCTGATGTAAACATACACACACATATACATATAGATGGATAAAGAGACAGATAGCTATAGATATATAGATACAAATATAGGACCATTGCTTTCCCTACATGGAATTAGAAACTGGTGTGGGAGGCTGACTACAGTATTTCCTTTGCATATACTGCAGCTGTTTACTAAAAAAATTAATGTTTTGGTGTAAAGTACTGATCTGTAGTTAAACTTACCATAATAGTAGATGTTTGAATGCTCACTGCTGTAGTAGCCTTAGCTACATAGGTTATATCCTGCCAAGGGTATGAGAGCCAGACGTTTCCAAAGATTCAGGGCACCTTCCATGAGCCAAAATTTTCAGGCAGCTTGATTTGAACTGGCTAAAAAGACAGGCTTGCGTGCCAAGCCCTTCAGACTTTCCTGCCAAGAGAGACAGGGAGACTCAGCCCTGAAAAGACAAGGCTAGGAGTAACAACATATAAATACCTAAAGGCAAAATATAAATATCTAAAGGCAAAAGGCAAATAGAGGTAAATACATGGCCTAAAGAACTTGCACAGCTGAATTACAGCTGTATTTGCAAAAGATCACAATACATTGAGTTAAATCTATGCAAGGCAATTTCCAAGATTCAAACTAATAACGTAATGTGTAAAGTTATGCATTAGTGTATTCGGTTTTGTAGTGTTGAATCTGCTGGAAGAATATCCCCCCCACTTACTTACCCACACTAACAGGCCTTTTACTGCTGAAGGTGAAGCTAAATTAATACTTTAGCATATTTTACTCTTAGCAGTGTAATATATTGCTGGAAAGACATTGAAAAGTCTGTAACCATAAAATGAAATGCTGTGACTCAAGTCAAGTATTTAGAGTTCAGAGACTTTGTCTTTGTATTCACGAACATTCTGCCTCACAGATTGTTTATGGTGGTATATCATCTCTGGGGGGGGGGGTTCGCTTCACTCACTCCACTCCTCTGACCTGCCCCCATATTCCACCCACCTCCAGCACTTCTACTGATATCCCAAGCAAACCACTCCTCCTCATTCCTATGATCCAGTTATATAAAACTCTACCTTGTCCACACCCACATTTCATTCACACCTTATCTACTTTTATTTAACTAAACTTATTTGCTTTCCCCTTACATCCATCAACTTGAATACTCATCCCCCTACTATAATTCTTTGCATCTTACTCTACTTCACCATCACAGTACAATCACCACCTCAAACTATCTTACATTAACTCCAAGCTTAAAACCTTCTCTTCTACTTAACACACATCGAACTAACATTGCATCATAATTTTACTACTGACCAATCACATCTCCCCCCCACCCCTCCTCACCACAATCCACAAGGCAAAATACCTAACCACATTGTCATATCCCACCCTGAAGTCAAAACATCTCCAACCTTACCTTAACCTGCTCTCTTAGCAGTAGATAACACACATATCTATTTACACCTGATATTACATTCTAACACATAAATACCACTTTTACTGTTTGTTTAAACCCACCGTCACAGCTGACATGCTCCTCTTAACCTGCCTAATCTCTTTACTCTTAATTCTCAACCTTGCTACAAATATATCCTCGCATACCCCAACACACAAATACACATCAATAACCTCCTCCAACATTCTCCCAAAAAAACAACACAGCTTCTAACGTATCTCCTCCCATCTTTTACCCTATACCCGCTCATATTATTCAAGCCACAAATTGGCCTCCTTATCTCCTATGAAACCCCAGTAGACACCAGTACCATCACCTATGAATAAAAAACACTTCCCCTGGTATTCATTCCTTATTACCTATCTACTCAAATGTGGAGACATACATACTAACCCTGGCCCACCCTCTAATCCTAACTTCAAGAGTAACCCCAAAGATTTAAACATACCTGCACTGAACCTTAGAAGTGTATGTCATAAAATAGCCTCATTCAATGCCTGGATTGATCAAAATAAACCTGACATACTAACCCTTACTGAAACATGGTTACACCCCAATGTAAAAGACTCACAAATAATACCTCCAAACTTTGCAATAACCAGAAAAGATAGATCTAAAAAAATAAGGGGAGGGATAGCCCTTCTATATTCATCTACACTCAACATCATGCTCTACACCAGTAATATACCCATCTTTTATAATGCTGTGGTACTAATCTCTTTTTTGAACCTCAACACATCAAAAATAATTTGCATAATAGTAATATATATCTCACCAGGTCACAATATACCAGTGTTGGAAAATATTTTTATCCTGGACATTCCAAACAATAAACATTGAAACAATAATCTTAGGAGATGTAAATATAGATTGGCAAACTATAGCTTCCAACTCCCCCACAAATAGTATAAAATTGGTATGTTTATTCTCAGATTATCAATACTTCAACAAGGTACAACTAAGATCTTACCTGCCAATCCACCCTAGACTGGATCCTAGTACCCCACCCCATCAATTACCCCTTTTCCGGTACACTGTCTAGCTCACTGAATGATTATCTGCCAGCTTATTCCCTTAGAACAAACTCCCAACAACTAAGAGTACACACTGTAAAATCAGTTAGGAACTCAACTAATTTTTGTCAGCATAAATTCAACAATCTCCTACATGAAATAGGCTGGACACTCCTTAAATGACTACCCCTTAATGATGCTGTACTATACTTTAATAATGCCTTCCTTCACATACTCAATACCCTAGCTCCCATGTGTATGAAAAGAATCAAAAATAACTCAGACCATGGCTCTCTAAAGAATGCAAACACCTGTTGAAGCAAAGGGACCTAGCCTGGATAACCTGTAAACTAAACAGAAATGAACAAAATCATGTCAAATTCAAAACACTGCATAACAAAGTGACAAAACAAAGAAAAGAAGTCATACTATTCCCAGCTTCAACTCCAGCATAAAATCAACCCCAATAAATGTTGGCACTCCTTATCTTCTCTACTTAACCCTGGAATAAACAGAGAGCACACCCTATAACCTGATACCCCTCCATCACAAATAGCCAAAAACTTTAAAAAGCACTTCATAGAATCAATATCAGACCTACTAACTAACACCCCTAATGCAGGACCCCCCACCCTTCAACCTATTCAGACACCAACCCCTGTCATTAATAACCCCCCTACTCAACAAAATTTCATACAAACGCCATCCTCATTTCAGCCCATACCCAATAACACCATTAAGAAACTGCTAGAAAAACTAAAACCTTCTCCACCTCAGCTGATAATCTTCCACCACACTTACTCAAACTGGCTGCCAACTCAATTGCCAACCTAATCAGTATCCTTATACATAGGTCTTTATCTGAAACAGAAGTACATACCATATGGAAACAATCTTATACCACCCCCATCCACAAAGGAGGTAACTATTTTGAACCATCCAATTTCCATCCTGTATCCATTTTGTCACCCATATCCAAAATTCTCAAGAGAGGTATCCATCAGCAGGTAATGCAATATCTATTGCAAAACAATCTTTTAACCAAAACCCAATATGGCTTCTGACCCAGGCACAGCACAGCTACAGCCCTATTATCCTTTACAGACACCATGAACAAAGCCAGAGAGGCAGGATGCTATACAGCCTCAGTATTCCTTGACCTCTCCAAGGCCTTTGACACAGTGTCTCACCTCTTACATTTGAACACACTGTCTAACTTAGGCTTCTTACATAACACAGAAAAATGGTTTCAGAGCTACCTCAAGGATTGTTAACAAGCAGTGAAATGGTCCAATGAACTCTCACCCTTTCTTCACAACCCTACTGGAGTCCCTCAAGGCTCCATCCTCGGACCCCTACTCTTCAATATTTTCACAAACAACCTTCACAGCACCTTTCACCATGGAACCCTCATTCAATATGCTGATGATTACACCATAGTCTGTACTGCCCAATCACTAACAGAACTACTTTCAAAAACTCAACAGTCCTTTACTGCAGTCGAATCTTGGCTAAGAAATGCCTATCTCTTTCTTAATTCAAAGAAGACTAAACTAGCACTCTTTCACCCCCAAAACATCAACCCTGTCAATGATCATTTCAGCATCATTGCATCTGACAGCACCTTGGCAATAAACTTTCATTTGACCCCATATACAGCAAAATATAAAGAAAATTCATCAAAAAACTGGGACACTTATATAGAAACAAACATTTATTTACTGCAGCAACCAAAACTACCCTTGCAAAAATAATTTTACTTCCCTCCCTTCTTTACAGTGCCCCTATCCTAACTAACTTACAAACTTCTACCCTAGGCAAAATGGAACAGTGTTATAACAAAGATGCAAAGTTTGGCATAAACTCTGAATATCACACACCACACTGTAAACCACAACTAGAACTAACCTGGCTTGAACTCCCAAACCAACTTGCCTTTATTCAGCTATCCACCTTGCACAAATATTCTTAAAGCCTACTTCCTTTCCTGCACTAGCCAACCTAGTCATATCTTACACACCAAATCAATCCCTACAATCAGAAGACAAAACCTCTTAGCTATCTCAAAGGAAAAAACTTCAAAGACCAATTCATGTTTGGTTCAAGCAAGACATCCTTTATTACTTGCAGCAAGGAGACAAAGCATGTAGGCACAAGGTTTGTCTGAATTATTGGTGATTAGTATGTTATTCTTATACAGTTCTCTTCCTGTCATACAGAAAATGTTACTATTTTATTGCTGACATAGTTAGACACAGCGTTCTGTATGTTTTACAAAAAATGTTACTAGCCTTATTGCTGACTAAGTTAGATTATCTGCTGTTTTGCAAAACATTTTGAGAAAAACAACCTGACCTTGGGCTTATTTTAGCACAATTTAACTTTTCAATTCTTGAATTGTACTGTTCTAATACATGTGTTACATTTTGTCTAGATTCAAGGTACATTTCTAGCTTTGGTACAAGTAATGCTGACTATGGTTTATACTTTCAAGCATCTATTGTTTTCTTTATCAAAGCTTCTAGCAGCTGCATACTTTCTCATAGCATAAGCAGAAATGAATATCTCTTTAAGTTTCATGACATTAGCAGAAATGAAATGTCTCTTGTTATTTTCATGACATTAGCAGAAATGAAATGCTTCTTGTTAAGTTTCTAATAGCTGTGCAGATTCATGCAGTGTGAACAGAATAAATGTATTCACTCTTTTAAACCTCAAATGCACTAAGCATGCATATTACTATTACACATTTTTCTAACATTTCCCCCCTTTTAATACTTTTATTCTACTTTCAAGATAAGAATAAACAGTTTTTTTCTTCCCCTATCCTCTTCCTACTCAGGATTTACAGTTAAGAGAGTCATTCAGTTTAAACTTATGAAAGCATTTTCATTTTTTTAGCAATTCTTCAAGTTCAGCACCTTGGTATAAAGTTTCTGAAACTGAAATGTCTATAAAGTCTTTAATCAGTCTTTTTATGCAGGGGATGCAGCAGCACACACATACCACCAGTAGGATTATTCCTACACAGATGGCAATCAGAATGTTCATGAGGATACTGCGCCACCCCCCAAACAATTTCTGGGAAAAGTCCATCAATGGATTTGGTCCTGGTTTGGTCATAGCTGACACCTGCTGAATTACCTCAAGATGGTTGTCTATCTCGTGTTTGTGGTCAGGAATATACAAACAGCACTCCTCCTCGATTAAAGCGCACGTACCTCCTCTCGCCACTAGGGTGAAGTCAAGAGCCATGAGATTTTGAAGCACCACTGTTCTCATGACAGTCAGTTCATTAGTCACCAATTCTAGGGCAGAAAACGTTGCATTGCTCATTATTTTGAGAAGCTTAGACAATTTTCTCAGTTCCCAGATTGATTTTGTTGCTCCATATGCTGGCAGTACACCTGCCCACAAGATAACAGTATTACTCAAGTCCATATGTGACAGTCCATTTTTCCCTAAGCCCACAGCATGATGGTTTTTCCAGTGCACATTGATTTGCCCCACTTGATTGGCAGGCTTCTTGATTTCTCGAACATTCCAAATTTTCCCTTGAGGTAAAACTGCTGTGTGTCGTATGGCCGGAACCAGGTACCCCAAAAAAATACTGCCAGACTAATTCTCAGGTAACCATTTATATGCTTTCCTACCACATACAAAGTAACAATCTTCTACTTTGGCAGTAACTTTAATATGCCCTGGCTCTGCATGAAACATTTTTTTGTCGATTATAGACAGTTGCTGATAGAGATCAGCATTATGTTTTACTTCTTAAGTTGTCCTATGCATCAGTTCAAAAAATGCATCATAACTTGTGTTGCAATAGGATCTGGTGTTATCAGGTTTAGTGTAGCATCTATAGGGAACAGTCACATTGCAATTGGTCCAGCCCACCTGAACTGTATCATTCTTGTAAAATCACACATCTCCCTTCTGTTGAACAGACAAGTGCAATGCTACTTTATCTTGTGATGTGACATCTGATGTATCATAAATTAAGTTTTCCCAGGTCTTGTTGGCTCCTAGGGGAACTGAAGTTAACAGTAACCCCTTATATGCTGTTGACAAAGCTGTGCAAATCCAGCAATTTGAAACATTGAAGGTCTCAGCATACACATATTTGATTGCCTGGTAAGTGTTAAAGTTTGGGTGCCACTCTGCGTGCCACTCTGCACGCTTGTTTAGTTCAATTTGTGTGGCTGGGAAAAGGAATGGCCACAACAAAAAGATTATTGTCACTAGTACAGTCAACAGGATGATTATGCAATACTTTTGAGGAAACGGTTGTTCTGCATTTCTGTTTTATCTGACTCTTCCAAATAGGTGTATTTGGATCTTACTGAATTCTGTCATCTTGGACATGTGCTCTTACTCTCTGCCCTAAAAGGACCTTCAGCACAGATGGTTTCTTCACTGGGATTGAGATGGATCAGTCCTATTGATCTGACCCCCCTTTGTAGCCAGACTTTGTGCTGAGGGCCCCGATGGAGAGGTAAGATTTTTGTCCAACTCAAAGTTCTTAACCAGGTGTATCCACGAAGCTCGTTCTGCTATCTTGACTGCAATGGGTGTTGAAAGAAGCACCTGGTAGGGACTTTCCCACCTTGGTGATGACCAATTCTTCCTCCTGATGTTTTTGATCTACACCCAATCTCCGGGCGTCACTGCCACTTCTGATGTATCAGTTTGTTTTCTATCTGAAACAGAATTTGACTGCAACAGATGTTTAGAACTCAACAACTTTTTCATATATTCAGCTAGTGTGAAATAAGCTTCCTGGTCTGATGACATGAGAAGTTTCCACTGGGGTGTATAATAAGCCCTTCCAAATAATTTTTCAGAAGGAGTCAATCATTTTGCTGTAGGGACAGTTCTCATGCTCAACAATGCCAGGGGCAAACAGTATAACCATTTTTCCCTGTCTCAGCTATTAATTTTCTCAATTTGTTTTTTAGTATACCATTATGCCTTTCAACTAGCCCTGCAGATTGTGGATGGTATGCACAATGATTTTTTAAAGAAATACCAAAATGCTTACTCAAGTGCTGTATGGTTTGATTTACAAAGTGTGTACCATTGTCAATATAGATCCTTTCCAGAATACCAAACCTAGGAATGATTTCCTTGATATGTACCTTTGCCACCGTAGCTGCATCTGGATTTTTGGTTGGAAAGACTTCCACCCATCTGGAAAACATATCTACAATGACAGGACAATACTTCTTATTTTCACATTTGTTCAATTCTATGAAATCCATACAGATAGTGTGAAACGAATATGGTGGTTTAGTGAAACTCCATTGCTTGGGCTTTATTGCCCCCTGTGCATGATGTTTGTTACAAATCTGACACATCAAATAAAATTTTTTAGAGTAGTTTGTAAATCCATACGTTGTGAACACCTGGTTACCATCCCCCCTGTTGAGACATGGCACTGCCCATAGCTCAACAAAGCTGCATATCGAAACAAATTAGAGGGTAGTATCGGTTTTCCTTCTCTAGAGATGTACAGCCCCTTTTCAAGGATTGCTCCTTGTTTTATCCATCATTGTTTTTCAGCTTGCGTAGTGAGTGTCTGCATTGTTTTTAACATATCTAAATGTAAAATCTCAGAGGGTTGTAATTCCTCATTTAAAAGAAATACTTCTGTGGCTGCTTGTTTTGCAGCTGTATCAGCTCTTGCATTACCTTTTGAAATCCTATTTTGTTGCTTGGTGTGAGCTGTGCATTTACAAATGGCTACTTTCTGAGGTCACTGAATAGATTCTAAAAGATCTAAAATAAACTGTGCATGATTTATAGGTTTGACGGTAGATGTTATCATTCCCCGTTTTTTCTACTGTTGCGCAAAAACATGTACAGTAGAAAAAGCCTACTGGCTATCAGTAAAAATGTTTACACATTTACCCTTTGCTAAGGTACAAGCCCATGTCAGGGCAATCAATTCTGCTGCCTGTGCAGATAAGTTATGTGGTAAAGGTTTTGCTTCTATAATCCCAGTATCAGAAACTATTGCATATCCTACTAGGTTCTGTCCTGCAGGACCCCTTCTGCATGAACCATTCACGTAGTATGTCACCTCGGCATCATTCAAGGGGACATCCATGAGGTCTTTTCTAGGTAGTGTCTTTTGCTCAATTACCTGCAGGCAGTGGTGTGGTGTGCCATTTGCAGGGGTTGGGAGCAAAGTAGAAGTGTTTAAAGTCGTGCAGCGTTCAATTGTCATATGAGGTTGGCTCAACAATATAGTCATACAGGAAAGATGCCTAACAGGGGAAAGATATGCTACCTTTTCTTGTAGTAAAATAATCACAACTGCATGAGGTACTCTCAAAGTGAGAGGGTGGAACAAAACTACTGAGGCTGAAGCCTGTACTGCCATTGCAGCTGCAACTACTGCTTGTACACAGTGGGGTAAGGATCATGCCACTGGGTCTAGTTGTGATGAATAGTAAGCAATGGGGCATTGCTTATCCCCATGCTGTTGTGTTAATACTGATGTCATGTAACCCTGCTTACAATCTACAGTTTGGAAAAAACGTTTATGGTAGTTTGGTAATCCCAGAACTAATGAGGACGCTATCAACTGCTTTAGTTTACTGAAGGCAGATTCTGCCTCTGGTGTCCATTGTAACAAATCCTGTGCTGCCATAGGCTTTTTATATATAAGATCAGTCAGAAGTGCAGATTCCAAGGCATAGTTTGGAATCCAGCTCCGGCAAAAATTGGTTGTACGCAGGAAGGACATCATTTCCTTCTTGGTAGTGGGCTTTGGTGCTTGCAAAATTGCTATTTTTCTGTCCTCATCTAATGTTCTACCTTCCTTGGATATTACATATCCCAGGTAATTGACTTGTTTTTTCCAAAGCTGCAGTTTACTTTTATGTACCTTATGTCCTTCAGTGGATAAAAATCATAGAAGTGCTATGGTATCTTCTCTACATTCTTGCTGGGTGGGGGCTACCAGCAAGATGTCATCAACATAAAGTAAAATATGACTGCCTCTTGGTGAGGTGAATCCCGCCTACTTGCTTGCCATTTCTTGTGAGAATATTGTTGGACTTTCACAATATCCCTGTGATAGTCGCATATATGTATACCTTTTCCCCTGAAATGTGAATGCAAACCAATACTGGCTATCAGGGTGTATCGGTATCAAAAAGAACGCATTGCTGATGTCTACCACAGAAAAATACTTCTGTTGAGGTTTTAGATTATTCAACAGGGTGTGTGGGTCTGGCACCATAGTTGCTCTTGGTATTACTGCATCATTTACAGCTTGTAAATGTTGGACCATGCGCCATTCTCCATTGGCCTTTTTAACTGGAAATATGGGTGTGTTATATGGTGAATCGGGAGATTCTACTAGTATCCCTCCTTTAAGTAAGGCTGCTATAATAGGCTTTTTCCCTGCCTCTGCATCTTTTCTTAAGGGATACTGTCTTTTTTGTGGTCTGAATGCTGACTTTGGCGTGATAGTAACTGGTCCCGCTGTACGAATGAGTCCTACATCTGATTTTCCTGTTGACCAGAGGGTCTCTGGTATATTTCCTGAGGCATTCTCTTCCTCATCTAACAGGAGTGTCAATCAGCTGTCCTCGCTAGACTGCAAGTGCACAGCTGGGTTGGTCTGAGTTATCCAGTTCAACTTCTGTATTTGTATTCCTTGTTCTGATAGTTCTAGTTCTGTCTGTTTCTCCCATCTTGTGATTTTTTTCTCCTATGTCTGCCCATTCTATACTTCTGTTTTTTGTTAAGCTAACATGTGGTAATTGATTAGATTTATAAAGTGCAAAGAACTCCTGGGGCAATGAACAGCTGGCTACAGTGTTCCCTTTTGTGTCCCAGTACAGGTTACACAATACCAATCTGTTTGCATGATTCTTAAATAATTCTTGCTCATATTCTTTATTAGGTCCTGGTGTGTTACAATAATACAGGGTACAGTGCAACAGGTGTTGCTTATCAATGACAAGGGAGGGGAACTTGCTGATGGCTACATTCATTAACTCTTTGGTTACAGTCCCTGGACCAGTCGTAACCAAGTCCTGGCTGTACTAATAAAACATTTCACCCTCCGGTTGCACTGCAAAGGTATCAATTTGTCACTGTGCTTCCATACCCTGCATGGTTGGAACTACTGCTATACCAAATAGCTGCATGAGGTCTTTGTCCAAGAGGTTTACTGGGCATTTTGCAGAAATGACAATTTTGCTTTTCTGAGTCAATCCTGAAACTGGATCAGTTATTGCAATGTTACGGGAGAGAGGCTCCCGATACAGCTGTCCATTAGCTGCTTTGACCAGTATATAATCAGGTGACTCTGTGTTTTCTGGCAGTTTGGAGGGATGTATCAGGGTTCGTGATGCCCCTTTGTCACACAAGAATTTGACTTCCCTCCCTTCTACCAAGAGTGTAACTTCTGGTTTCATGTCTGCTAAATAAAGCTCCAAGCTCAATAGAGCTAGGTCTAATATTTCATTTTCTTCATTGTCACTAACTTCCTGCACTTCCTGCACTCCCTCTATTACATTCTCATTTGTCCTTTCTTCGCTAGCCCCTTCTAGTGATTCCTGACTACCATATAGTCAGCCCTCACCCTCCTTATCTTCCGTTGTTGCCTTCTTGTTTTTCTTGCAATCCCTTGCCAAATGTCCTTTTTTACCACATTTAAAACATTCTCCGTTTTCCTTTCACCCTTCAAAGTCCTCTGATCGTTGATCAGATTGTTTGTTTCCCTGTGCATTTTTCTTGCCCTTTTTCCCAGACTGTACTACATAAACTTCTGCTCCATCTTCTACAGAAAATACTTGAGAATTCTTTTTCTTTTTGCTATTAAAATGCCTTTTGGCATGCCTAGCATATTCAAGTAATGATTCTAACCTGCTTGTATGATGGTCTACCATATGTTTTGTAATAAAACTGCTTATAGGTGCAATACTGCCTTTTAAGAATGCATTCTTTAACTGCTGTTCATATGGGGAATCGTGTGTTTGATCTTCAGGAACCTGCATTCCACAGTGGTTATTAAAACAATCTAATAATCTGGCATAGTACCGGTCAATTGTTTCACCTTCTTGTTGGATGCATTGATTAATGCAAGTCCAGTCTGCCCTAGGTTTCCATTTTTCAGAGATGCGGTTTGTAAGACCTTTTACTGTGGTGTCTAATTCTGCGCTGCTATGTGGGAGGGGTCTTTGTGCAGTGTCACGGGGATTTCAGTTCCCACTAATCATGTACCAATCTGGCCCTACAATCTGTCTAACTACCTTTTCTATTTCTTCTCTGTTTAGGTTATAACGTAGCCTCATTCCTTGTAAATCTTCTGAGAATGTTCTAAAATTAACCTTTGGATGGGGAATTCCCTCAGTTGCTTTCCGGATGTCTTCCGGAGTCCAAGGTCTATACACTAAAATAGTTGGGTCCTGATTGTCTTGACCTGCCTGAGGATTGGGTACTTCTATAAGTGGGCATATTTCTTCTTCTTCACTTACAGATCATGAATTCTTAACCATTTGCCATAACTCGATGCCTTCATCTGAGTTACCTTCCTTTGTTCGGGACCTGGCCCCAATGGGATCTCTAATTTTAGTCAGTTTTAGTTTCATAATATCTCTATCTTCAGTGACTACAGGATATCATGGGAGTGGACTAACCTGTTCACTTGCTTCATATTCTGGTAAGGGAGGCGGAGGTGCCGATGCTATTACTAAGTTATTGTCCTCCTTATCTAAAAACATTGCTTTTGAATTTTTGTTCTTTTGTTCCCTACGGTTTACTTCTTCAAGCCACCTGTGTGCCTGAGGAATTCCTAATCAACGTTGCTTTTTTACCCGACCTTTAGAATCGGTTTTGAGCTGTTTGATAAGTTTGATAAGTGAGGATTTTTCTAATTTTCATTTTGTTCTACCCTTTGATCGTTATGTAACTTCTCTTAATTTTTTAATGTGGTACCATGGATTTTGTTATAGTCTCTTCAGAATGACTGCCTACTTATTCTGTTTCTCCTGATCTATGACAAGACAGTAATCTTTTTGTCCCTGACTTTGTAAGAAAAATACAGTCTGACAAAAACAATACACATCTAGTCCCTGATCTAAAACAGAAAACAGAAAAAAGTAGATTCACCTTACCTGAGCCCACGTGATTGATCACCAATTCATGGAGACCCGTCCTTCAGTCACAGATCAGAAAGTGGCTGGCCTCTTTTGAACGACAATTTAGTCGGAGGATTTTTCATATAAGAAGAACCGATTTGGTTTCTTCCCCATATGGTTTCAACCACCTGACCATCTGATCCGAGGTGAAGAGAGGGTTCCGGTCTGAAGGACCAATCTGTCAAAGGAAAAAACTTCAAAGACCAATTCACATTAGGTTCAAGCAGGGCACCCTTTATTACTTGCAGCAAGGAAACAAAGCATGTAGGCACAAGGTTTGTCTGAATTACTGGTGATTAGTATGTTTTTCTTATACAGTTCTCTTCCTGTCACACAAAAAAATTTTACTATTTTATTGCTGACGTAGTTAGACACAGCTTTCTGTATGTTTTACAAAAAATGTTACTAGCCTTATTGCTGTCTAAGTTAGATTATCTGCTGTTTTGCAAAACATTTTGAGAAAAACAACCTGACCTTGGGCTTATTTTAGCCCAATTTAACTTTTCAATTCTTCAATTGTACTGTTCTAATACATGTGTTACATTTTGTCTAGATTCAAGGTACATTTCTAGCTTTGGTACAAGTAATGCTGACTATGGTTTATACTTTCAAGCTTCTATTGTCTTCTTTATCAAAACTTCTAGCAGCTGCATACTTTCTCATAGCATAAGCAGAAATGAATATCTCTTTGTTAGGTTTCATGACATTAGCAGAAATGAAATGTCTCATTATTTTCATGACATTAGCAGAAATGAAATGCTTCTTGTTAAGTTTCTAATAGCTGTGCAGATTCATGCAGTGTGAACAGAACACATGTATTAACCCTTTTAAACCTCAAATGCACTAAGCATGCATATTACTATTACACATTTTTCTAACACCCACAAAAAATCAAGTCACTCTCTGTAGTCATACTCTGTCTCTATACTATTGAATTCACTACCTCTAGTCACCAGGTCTATGCCTGGTCTTACCCATTTCAAAGCCTCTTTAAAAAAATCAACTCAGAAATACATGTCTCTGCTCCTGCATAAAGCCTGCCTAATGCTCAGCTCTTCCTCTTCTTCTACACTTGCCTCATCTTCCTCTTCTGTCACATTTCACGCCCTCAGTTTGCAAGATGCTAATGCTCTAACTCCTTCTCTGTTTTTATACCATATCCTTAAGCTACTGCTCAGGCTGTATTGCTTCTATTCTTCCTAACTCTCTCACTAACTTTCTGCATCACTAACTTTTGGGCTATTATTTTCCTAACTCTTTAAATTTCTAATACCATCTTTAAATTTCTAGTCTCCCACTAGGACACAAGTGCTCTTCAGCAATTACATTCTGCTTGCTGAGCACACTCAAGAAAATCTGCAGTCTGCAGCTACCACTCCACCCATACAGTATAAGAAGAAATCAGTACCGCAAACTAAACAAGGATATACATTTTGAGCCTCAAGAGCAGAGTCAGTCCACCCAGGCATTCTACTTGTATGTTTTATGAGAGTGAAGCTATTACATTAGCAGTATTTCTTAGTAGTTCTCAGCTTGCTAATAAAACTGACTGTTGTAGCCTTGTGTCCTCCCCACCCCCCTCACTAGTACAGTAATTCTAACTGTCCAATAGACAGTATACATTTAATTCACATCCCTGTGACTAAATTAACCATCAAGCAGCCCTCTCAGTGGTTTCTGCCTTAGTTTGTATCACTTGGAGGCCCACCTGTTTATTTGCATCTCTATACATTCCCCTTCATTGCTAATGTATCTCCCTACTCTAATCTGTGCACAAACTGGTTACTAATCAGCAAGTAAATGTGAAGACACACTCCCAACCTTAATAAAATTTGCTGTCTCTTCTCTCCTTCACTTTACAGGGAGTTTGAATTACCCGCTCTGAGACCTTCACTGATTTCCACTGATTGCCTCTCTGGTTTCTTTGCATTCCCCGTGGTTTACACCCCTTGTGCTATCTCCCTCCCCCAATACAAAGTCTATATTAGAATCCTGCTGAGCATGGAGCCATCTTTAAATTTATAGTCTCCCACCAGGACACAAGTGCTCTTCAGCAATTACATTCTGCTTGCCAGTAAGCCATTAGACCTCAGGAATTTGTTTAAAGTGTTCAGATCTGTAAAGTAATACTTTTTTCTCTTGTCTTGGTTGGCTCTGCCCAGCTCCATTCGCCCTCGCTAACGCTCGGGCTCTCTCCGCTCCCCTGCCCTGCCCCCTGTTCCCTCCCGACCTCACCACCTCTATATTTATAGTAATCACAGCCACACCCACAGCTCACCCTCACATCACCTCCACCAATCACAGTTCCTCAAGTCATATCACATTATACCCCACCAACTTGCTCCACACAAAATACTCCCAAACACTCTCATTCCCACTAGGCATTTTTTACATCAGCCACAATACTTCCCCATCCACATATAGTGCAACTCTATAATTCCTTTTCAGACCCCCTCCACCTAGAAACAACTTAAACTTTATAACCATGACTATCACACAACTAAGTCTAGTCTGTCTTCTCATAATTCTTTACAACACCACAAGTTATCACTCTAGCAATATCCCTAAACTTAGTAGCACAACACTACATTATGCACTCTTGTATACAGACACCACACATTATAATAATATCTGCCCACAGTTATTCAAGAACTACATAACTGACCAATTCAGAACTAAACACATATGCTCTCATTCCTACTCCAAAAAAACAGAATACTTTCTCACACTCCTCACCAAACTCCAACATCTGTAAAACCATTTTAACTCCAGGCTCACCATAAGTGGGGATATCCACCCCATCCCAGGCACAAATCCATCCTGTCCAACACAAACTGCTCCAACACAAATGTCAGAACATAACACCTCCACTTTCTTCATCCCTGGGCAAATCAACAACAGCAGCAAAACCAACCATCTTTTAATGCTAAATATTAATATTAGAAGTATCAAAAATAAAATACCTGAACTCCAGGCCATAATAGCACACTACTCCCCAGACATAGTTGCTTTAACAGAAACCTGGATAAATAAAAAATAGCTAACTCAGAAGTTTGCCCTACCGGCTACAATATCATTCGGCAAGACAGACCACTTTGTAAAGGGATTGGAACTGCCTTACTGTACAAGTCCAACTTAACTGTCCGTCAATTACCAAACTCCTAACCCTCCCCCAATAATTGGGACATACTTATCGCACAACTTCAACTTCAACCTAAAAAGGTCATCACCACAATTGTGATCTATATTCCACCTGGTAATACACCTGCTAGCCTTGAAGATTTCTTATCCTGGTGTTCTTCCACATACTCACAAGAAACCCTTATTCTGGGGGACTTCAACCTAGATTGGTTCACCTGTATATCAGAACCACCAAGTAATCTAATAAATCTCCATGGCTACCAGCAGCTAGTCCAAATTCCAACTAGATGTGATAAAAAATCTAAAAGGGAATCCATCCTTGACTGGGTCCTAACTAACAACCCCACATTGTACCCTCACACAGGCAGTCTCCCAGACACCTTAAGTGACCACAACATAATATACTTTATACGTAGTAGAACAAGCATATGCAAAACCACTAACTATATATCCACTAGAAACACAAAAAATTTCTCTCCAGAGGTCCTCAACACTTTACTCTGTAACTGTGACTGGACCCCCCCTAAAAACCCTCCCAGTTGACCAGGCTGTAGCATATTTCAACAAAACATTTCTACAACACCTAGCCACTGTCGCTCCATTGCGCAAAATCAAGGTTAGAAACTCTACAAACCCCTGTCTCAGTAAAGAAATCAAACAAATCCTCAAGTCCAGAGACACTGCCTGGCTTTACTATAAAAAAACAAAGAAACACAAAGCCTAACTAAGTACCAAGAACTGCGCAACCGTGCAAAAAAATGCATTAGGCTGGACAAAAAAAATCCTACTACACAACATTACAAACTAAATACCAGCACAACCCACAAACATTTTGTAAAAAATGTAAACCAGCTACTAAAATCCACCCAAAAGGCTACCACCAAACCAACCATCCCTGACACTAAAGTTCTCATCGAAACACAGTTCAACTCCCACTTTGTGAACTCAATTCTATCCTTAGTATCACAGGACAGTTCCTTCATCACTATCCCCCCCGACACAAATAACACTAATACAAGCTTTACCCTCAAAACAGTTTCCACCACTTCAATCAAAAGCATGCTCTCCAAACTAAAAACCTCATCAACAGCAGCCGACTTACTCCCCAGCTATTTCTTGAAACTCACAGCAGATACTATTGCTATCCCAGTCTCCACTCTCATAAACAGATCAGTTGTTGAAAACTATGTGCCCAAACTCTGGAAAATATCCTATGTTACACCCATACATAAAGGCAGGACCTCCACTGAACTTAATAACTACAGACCAATTGCTTTACTCTCCCCCCCTGGCCAAAATCCTAGAAAAACGCATCCATACCCAGATGCTAAACTATCTCCTAGACAGAAACATGCTGTCACCTACTCAGCATGGTTTCAGACCTGCCCATAGTATCACTACAGCCCTCCTCTGCTTCACAGACACAAAAAACTGTCTAAAAAATAAAGGCCTACAAGTGTCAACTCTTTTTTTGGATATGTCCAAAGCATTTGACACAGTCTCACACCAAATCATGCTAAACAAACTAAATCAATATCATCTATCAAATTCCACTCTTACCTGGTTCCAAAGCTACTTAACTGACAGGTACCAAGCTGTGAAATGGGAAAATTCTCTCTCTCTTCAGCCGTCCATAACTATAGGAGTCCCACAGGGTTCTCTCTTAGGACCACTACTATTCACAGTCTTCACAAATTACCTCCATACCTCCACACAGTATGCATCTATAATTCAGTATGCAGACGACACTACCTTAATCTGTGCTGCACAAAACATTCCCACCCTCCTGCAAACAACTCAACTAGCATTCTCTGACGTTGAAAAACTACCTTACCAAAGCCCAACTTATCCTCAATCCAAAGAAAACTCAGCTTATGATTATAACCAGTTCTAGCAAAAACACTAACAGTCATTTCACTATCTATTCCACTAATGCTTCTCCAATTGCTCCAGTGGCACAGGCTAAGCTATTGGGAATAACCATAGACTCCCACCTAAAATTTGATAGTCATCTCAACTTAAGTATTAAAAAAGTACATGCCAAACTGGTGTCACTCTAACGTATCAAGCCATTTCTTACCAACAACACGAGATCAGCCATTGCTCGCTCCCAGCTTCTATCCACCCCACTCTATGCATCTCCCATTCTGACTAATCTCAACAAAACTGAACTAAGCAAAATGGAAGCCTGCTATAACAGAATTGCCCGGTTTTGCTGCAAATTGCTCATATAGATCTCATCACTGTACTGCTTTGAGACAGCTCCACTGGCTTGAACTGCCCAACCTCCTAACTTACAATCAGCTCTGCCTCTATCATTCTATCGATTACCTCCCCAAAAAGGGCCCTGCCCTCAAAAACCTAGCAGAACATCACTCAGCCAAAAGGCCTCTTAGATCATCAAGCAAACTACTGCTAGAAGTCACCAACAGCTACAATAGCTTTGGAAATGCACTGTATAGTAGTTCAGTGGCTAAAAAATGGAACTGTACCTACTAGCATTCAAAACACATCATCCAAAGCCTCCTTTAAAGACCTCATCAGGCAACATCTAAAGCAAAGTTGGCAGTGCCATGATTGCTCCCCAGACTAGTGAAAGCAGATAACATATACATACTAAATCGAGAGCATTTGATGATAGTTTTCAGTCTTACTCACAAACACTGGCTAATCTACAATGTATGTACTGTACCTGTGTACTATGTATGTATTCTACCTATGTTCCAAATTTCAGCTGTACACCACAAATCTATTAATTACCTTTATTTTTAAATTAATATTTTTTTTGTTTGTTCTCTCCACTGTAACTGTCTATGTGCCGCATACCACTGTAAAAACATGTCTCTTGTAATTTGTGTGTATACTGATCATGTCTAAATAACTAAATGTGTCTGTAATTTTTCTTTGTGGAGCTTTTCTCCCCGGGCCTCTGCTGAAAAAGGGCCTTTTCAGCTCAGTCAGACACCTCTGGTTAACAAATGTAAAATATAAATAAAATAAAAAAATAAATAATAAAATAACTAAAACCAGCTTTATATTTTTCATGTACTATAACAGTCAATGTCACACATTGCACTACCTACATACTATTTTTGACACTATCTGCGCATAGGCTATGTATATGGTGAGAGTGACTATTATTGTCAGTAATGTTTTAACTCTATAGAATTGTCTAGATGTGTTGTATATATTGTAACACCTTGTAACATAGCTTATGTTCTATCAACTTATTTTTGTATAGTATTTCTAATATTATTTGTATTGTATTGGATTATACTTTACTTGTACTGTACTGAATATGGAGCTTTTTGCCCTGGGCCTCTGCTGAAAATGGGTTCTTTAGACCCAGTCAGACCACCCCAATAAACAAATGTCAAATAACTAACTAAATAAATAAATAAATTATAAATAAATGTCTGCACCCTGGCATAAAAACACACCAACAACAAGGGGAATAGAGGGATGGAGTGGCTACCGCAGCAGTGATCATTTGAACATTGACTGTTATGGTGAGTTCATCTTATACTGCTCTACTATGTTCTTCATATTGATCACTGCTGCAACAGCATCAGCTATATTGGTGGATTACCACAGCTAACTAAATTTGGGAGGTGGAAAAGAAGGGTCCAGAAGCCTTAAAGAAAGTTCCTAGCATAGCATGATCTAGACCTAGAGACAGAATCCAGCTTACAGTGCTTTGTAGAAGTATGTATAGAGGACCAAGTAACAGCTTCTAGAATACTTCTAGAATACAGCCCTTTCCAAAAAGCCACAGAAGAAGCCAAGGTCCTTGCAGAGTAGGCCTTCATCCTGCCTGGAATAGATTTGTTATGGTGAGTACAGCAAAAGCTAATAGCCTTAGACAAACGTTTGGAAATAACCTTTTTGACACATGTTGTCTATTCTTCTTACCTTCACAAGAAATGAACAATTGATCCAATGATCTGAAAGATTTAGTTCTGTCAAGATAGTACCTGAGTGGACTGTGGGCATCCAAGGTATGGAGCATCCTTTTCCCATAATTTTTTGGTTCAGGAAAGAAAACAGGGAGATGGATAATTTGGCTTAAAGTAAACAGGGATACCACTTTAGGTATAAAAGAAGGATCAGTTCTGGAAGAAATACTGTCTTTGCAGAAAATGAGGTAGGTTTGACTCACCATAAGAGCTCACAAATCAGATGCTCTTCTTGCAAAGGCAACCACTAAAACTGCTGTTTATGTTAAAAACCTCAATTCAGTCAGATTAGTTTGTTCAAATGGAACAAGGGTTAGTTTATCTAACACAAAATTAAGATCACAAGGAAGGGCAACCAGTTAACTTTGAGGCCTCCTATGCAAAACTCTTTTCAAGAACACTTTGACATGTGACTGCCTAGAAAGAGGAGGATCCATGAGCGGACATGCTGAAATGGCCGATAAATTAACCTTGACAGTAGAATAAGAAAGGCCATGGGATAGTAACTGGTTTGTATTATGTTGCCGCAAGTGGTTTATAGTGAATAACTGCGGTGGTGGTGCTGCGGTAGAGTTGTCGCCTCACAGTAAGACGTTGTCCAGTTCGATACTCAGCTAAAGTGTCTTCTGTGTGGAGATATGAGTGAATGGGTGCACCTTCATTGAAGGTTGTGCGTCAGGGCTGGCAACTCGGTATGTAAAAATCTACTGCCAATCATTAGCAGACTGGAGTTCCCCTGTGGCGACCGCTAGCTGGGAAAAGCTGAAAGATACAACAACAACAACGGGAACATCAACCCATAAACAGCGAAAACCCACTAACACGAATGGCCAGATTCCAAGGGGAAAAAAATTGCTTGGCCATCACTGTGAAATTGCCCTTTACCCCACTGTAGTATGATCTCAGAGTTGCTATATTTAGTTAAGGGTGTGTGGGGGACAAAGCCCTTCCCTTTGTAGTGATTTAGGTATCGTGTCATGTTTGGCTGGTCTGCCGATTTTTTTCCCTAGAAAAAAAATCACTGACCTGGCCATTCACATTATTGGGTTTTCGCTGTTTATGGGCTGATGTTGCCGTATTCACTGTAAACAGCTTTTGGCAACATAATATAGACCCATTAGTAACAATTATTGTAAAACCAGAGAGCAAGTAGCCCTGAATGAGTGCAGGTTATGTTGTTGGCACCAACTAGAAAACCTTTTCCATTTGCAAATATATGATTTTCTAGTATCAGGTTTTCTTGCCTCCATTAGTACGTGCTACTTTTCCTCAGAAAATAAATGCCTAAAAGGAATTAAGACAATATCATACAGGCAGTCAACTGAAGATGATTGATATTTGGGTGTATCAAACACCCCTGATCTTGTCTGAGTAGATCCATTCTGTAAGGAAGCTTGTGGTTATTGCTCCTGGCCATTTCCAAAAGATGGGAGAACCATGGTTGACTGGGCCAAAAGGAAGTCACCACAATGATCTTGAGGGATTCCTTCTAAAGTGCCCTGGTATTAGTGGAAGAGGTGGAAAGGCATACAGGAACATTCCTGTCCAAACAAAAGAAAAGGCATTTGTCCAGGCCGTCTTGCATGGAGTCCTGGAGCAGAATTTTGCCAGTTGATTGTTCAGAGAGGAGGCAAAGAGCTCTGCTTGAGGAACTCACCAGAAATGGATCAAGTCTTGGAAGACCCCCGGATCTAGTTTCTATTTGTGAGGGTCTTCCCCTGGTCTTGCTCAGCCTGTCTACTACATAGTTTTTCTCTGACAGAATACAGGATGCATGCAGAGTGACATTGTACTGTGAAGCTATATCCCCAAGATAACATGGCTAGTCTGAAAGGGGGGTATGTCCTGGTTCCACCATGCTTGTTGATGTACTACATTACTGTGGTATTGTATGTAACCACTTGAAGAGGTCCAAAGAGGACCACGGATGGTTCAGAGAAATGAGTGCCATGATCACGGTAAGCATCTCCATGATATTTATGTGCTTGTGTATGTCCTTGGTACAGCCCCCTGCACTTTTATCCCTCCTGAAACTGTACCACAAGCAAAGTCTGAAGCACCTGTGGTGATTGACTGACTGCTTTGGAGCAGGGGCGGAGAAAGGGAGACCTTGATTTAAGGATAATTGTTGTGCTGCCAAATGATTTCACTTTTGACAAACCCTAGTACTGGGATCTGAAAAAATAAAGGGTTTTGATGCTGGGACCACACAGAGATTTCAGATACCACCATATCTTTCTCATGTAGATTTTTGCCAGGTGTATCATTAGAATTATAGTTGCCATGAGACCCAAAATCTTGAGGTATTTCCTCACAGTGACTGAAGTCTGAGTGGAAAATGTTAGAAACAGATTTGAATAATGATCTGTTTTTTTTTTCCTTTAGAATAAAATCTCTTTGAACTAAGGTGTCTAGTTGGCATCCCAAGAACACAATCCTGTGTGAGGGAGTCAAGAAAGACTTTTAAATGTTCTCTTGGAATCCCAGCTTGTGCAAGAGATTTCTCATCCAAAAGACAGATTTTTGACACTTTGAAAAAGACTCTGCAAAGATAAGCAAGTCAAATAAATATGTGAATACCCTGTACCCTGCAATGAGCTATAACTGGAGCTAGACACTTTAGTGCAGTGGAAAGTCCAAAGTGTAGGGTAGAGCATTGTTAATGTGATCAAGGCACACAAAACCTTATGAAAAGCCTGAAGTCTTGATTAAAAAGAATGTGGTGATAAATATCTTTTATATCTAGTAATCAGGAAACTTGAAAGACAAAGACGAGGCAGCAACAGGTTGTGACGTGACATCCTTTTGAATTTGGGCACTATCAAAAACAGGATTAGAAAACAAAGATCCAGAATCGACATTTTCTTTCTTTCTTTCTTTCTTTGGGACTGGGATCATCCTTGAATAAAACCCATTACACACCTGGGAAGGAGAAACTGGTTCTCTCACTCTTTGGGACAGCATGTGACGAAGAACAGGAGGAAACAAAAGAGTCTAATCTGCAGAATGAGGAATGACCCCTTGGAAAGGAGGAATTTCCTCCCACTGCCATCAGTAACCTTTAAGAATGATTTTCAGAATCCATTTCTCTGAAACAATCTGTTGCAAAAAAGAAAACTGGAGATTCCGACTTTCTGGAAGAGAAAAGGGGCCAGGGTAGAAGAGAGTCACAAGGTCTTTTGAAGAGTAATTCAGACTTGTTGGAGTGTCCTTGGTCTTGGGAAGTTTGAGACTTCTTTTAGGAACCTCCTTGTCACTTCCTGTTAAATGTCTGTTTACCTGAATTCTGTTGAGAATATGTATTCTGTTTTTTGCTGAAATTGGATGAAAAGAAAGAAAATCCATTGGACAATTTTGAAAAGAAGGGCTAAAATAATTAGATGTTTCCTCTATCAGCTTGCTCCTTTCATTGCACTTTTTGAGCTGCAACAGAGGGGCCAAACTCTAAATGTCTGTCCAAGGGAGAATTTAAAGTCTCATTTTTAACGTCATCTTGGAGGTTCTGGAAATGCATCTAAGAAAACCTCCTTAAAACTTTACCAGTGGTCATAGCCCTGGAAACTGTATCAACAGAGTCATGCTCACCCTCTAAACAATGAGTAGTGACCTGTGCAACAGTTATTTAAACCAGATTTTTCTTCACAAGAAGAAACTGTAGATAAAACATTCTTCATACTTTCACAATATGTCAAAATAAACTTTAACATATGCACCTGACAATTTAAAATTCTGAAATTCAAAGTTGTAGAAGTAAACACTTTTTCTCCATACCTATCAATAATTTTCTCATCCTTATTAAACAGACTAGGATTGGAATTAACTAAGTGCAGAGGAGTCAGCCAAGGCTGTAGCTGCTGATTCAGGTTTGGGAATAGTGTATACAAATTTAAAAGACTGAACGCTATACACCCTGTGTGCCTTTTTAAGGCCAGCTGGATGACAATATGTTAAATAAAATTAATAATTCAATACACAGGAGGTTCAGATTCAAAAGTTTACTAGTGTACACCAGGAGGCAAAAAACCATACAAGTACAGAATTTTGTCTGACATGATGCAGGAAGTACAGAATATTTTATAGTGTTTGCATTCAAGTTATGCCCACCTTACTGACGTGGTTAGTCACAAGGCATCTACATCACTTTTACTAACAATATTCTATTCATCTAATAATGCTGATGCAGTACATTTAAAAAAACTTTTCTTTTAGATACAATATGGCCTTGCTATCCAGCTGGTCAGTCATAATGTCTTTCTGTAAAGTTACTTCTTAAAGGTCTCATATCAGTTTGAATACAATAGCAGATTCAGTCTTTAAATTCACCTCTTTGTTCACTGTTTCACTTTCCCACCAGCTGTGTTTTTATCTTACAAGGGCAAGTTACTACATCAGGAAAGGAAGATTTAATTATTTACAAGGACAAGTTATCTTATCAGGAAGGAGCGGAAGATTTACACATTTAATTTCCTGACCCAGCAGATAATCACTTATGAAAAGCATAAACATTAAGCTTGCTGAGCTGGCAGCTGCCAGGGTCAGGGGTCAAAGCACACTGCAGTTTCAGAAGCTACTTGCATTTACACATGAATTTATCCCTTCTGTTATATGATTAATAGAATAAAATGTATAATAAACTACCTTGCTTTTAAACTAGCATTTCACATATATTTAAATACATATTTTTCTAACATTTTCCCCCTATTAATACTTTTTATTCTATTTTGAAGTATGCATAGTGTCATTTCATCTCCTAGCCTTTCCCACTCAGGATTTTCAGCTAGGTGAATAATTTAATCTATACTTCAGAGAAAGCGTCATCTGAAATCAATCTTTCAATTTCAATATCTTGGTAGAAAGTTTCAGTAACAGATACATCAACAAAATCTTTGATTAATCTTTTCATGCAGGGAATTCCACAGCAAACACATGCCCCTATTAGGAGTATACCCACACAAATGGCAATCAGAATATTCATTAGGATGGAACCCCACCCCCCAAACAGATTTTGGAAAAAGTCCGTCAGTGGGTTTGGGCCTGGTTCAGTCATGGCTGATACTTGCTGAATTACCTCTAGGTGATTATTTATCTTGTGGCGATTGTCAGGGATAAAAGCACAGCATTCTTCTTTGATAAGCGCACACGTACCACCTCTCACCGCTAGGGTGAAGTCAAGAGCCATCCGATTTTGTAGCACAACAGTTCTCATTGCATTCAGTTCATCAGTCACCAGTTCTAGGGTGGAAAAAGTTGCATTACTCATTACTTTGAGAAGTTTCGACAACTTCCTCAGCTCCCAGATCGATTTGACTGCTCCATAGGCTGGTAGTATTCCTGCCCAGGATATAACACTGTCACTCAAGTCCATATGAGTCAATTCACTTTTGTCTTTTACTGAATTATGGTCTTTCCAACCAGCTTCGATCTTCCCAACTGGATTCACAGGTTTCTTAACTGGACCTTCAGATTTTCAAGCTGTTTCTCTCACGTTCCGTATCTTACCCAAAGGTAATTCTGCAGTATGTCTTATTGCTGGAACCAGATAACCCAAAAAACAACTGCCGGACCAATTCTCAGGTAACCATTTATATGCCTTTTTCCCACAAATAAAATAACAGTTTTCTACTTTAGTACTAATACGCATCAGCCCTGCATGAAACATTTTCTGATCTATAACTGACAATTGTTTAAACAAAACAGTTTTTTTTTGAATGTCACTCATAGTTGTTTTCAATGAGTTTAAATACGAGTCATAATTAGTATTGCAAAAAGTATTGCCATTACTATTCTTAATATAACATCGGTAAGATATGGTTATATTACAATTGCTCCAGCCCACCTGGAGGGTGTCATTTTTGTAGAAACATACAACTCCTTTTTGTGTGACAGGTAAAAATAAAGCTATTTTGTCCTGTGATCTCACAGTTCCTGTGTCGAAAAGTAAATTCTCCCAAGTCTCATTTATCCCCAAAGGGACAGCGGACATTATCAGTCCTCCATATGCTGTTGGTATAGCTGTACAAACCCAGCAATTTGAAATGTTCATAGTCTCTGCATACACACGTTTCATGGCCAGGTATGTGTTAAAATTTGGATGCCAGTCTATAGACGTTTCATCACGCCTTCCCACTTTCACTTGTGTGGTTGTGTGTAGGATGAACCACAGCAAGAGGAAAATTGTCACAATTACAGTTAATAAATATACACACAACAAAATGATTATGCAACATCTCTGGGGTTGATCTAAACTTCTATTCACTTTGTTTTTGGCTATCTCGGTCTGGTTGTGTATCAGTCTCAAAGTTTTTATCAAGTTGAAAGTTCTTTACCAGTTTACAATGCGTCAAATGAACCCAGGACGTCCTCTCGGCCACTCTAACTGCAGTAGGCGTTGCCAACAGAACCTGGTATGGACCTTCCCACTTTGGACTCACCCAGTTTTTCCTTTTCGTCACTTTCAGCCAAACCCATAACCCTGGGGCCAAGACTGCTTCCACCGGTCTGGTCTGTTCCTTATCTGAAAAAGAGTTAAACTGCAAAACAGATTTATTCCTTAACAATTTCTTCATATATTCTGCTAATGAACTGTCAGCCTCCTGCTCTGCAGGCATGAGAGCTTTCCACTGAGGCACATAATATGCTCTCCCAAAAATCATTTCAAAGGGAGTCAAACCCTTTGCATTTGGAACCGTTCTCATACTCAGCAGTGCTAAAGGCAGACAGTATATCCAATTCTTTTGGGTCTCCTCTACTAGCTTCCTAAGTTTACTTTTTAGGGTACCATTGTACCTTTCCACCAGTCCTGCTGACTGTGGGTGGTAGGTACAATGGTTCTTTAAGGAGATACCAAAAAATCTTCCAAGCTGGTGGATTGTCTGGTTCACAAAATGTGTGCCGTTCTCACTATAAATCCTCTCCGGAATGCCAAATCTAGGGATTACTGCTTTTATCAGGGCTTTCGCCACTGTTGCTGCATCCGGGTTTTTGGTTGGAAAAGCTTCTACCCATTTAGAAAACATGTCTACAATAACTAAACAAAACTTCTTCCCTTCACATTTATTCAATTCTATGAAATCCATACAAATAGTATGGAACGGGTATGGTGGTATAGGAAAACTTCCTTGCTTGGTTTTAAATGCTCCTTGTGCATGGTGCTTGTTACAAGTATGACAAGCTGCACAAAATTTTTGTGTGTAGTTTATGTATCCATATGTTTGGAATATTCGATTTACTAACTGTACCATCCCCCCTGTTGAGACATGGCACTGCCCATGGCTCAACAAAGCTGCATATCTAAATAAATTAGACGGCAATATCGGTTTTCTTTCTTTGGAAATGTACAGTCCATTCTCAAGAATTGCACCTCGTTTTACCCATTTTTGTTTTTCTGCTTTTGTAGTAAGCGTCTGCATTGTTTTTAACATGTCTAAATCTAAAATCTCAGAGGGTTGTAATTCCTCATTTAAAAGAAAAGTTTCTGAGTCTGAGGCTGCTTGCTTTGCAGCTGCATCAGCTCGTGCATTGCCTTTCGAAATCCTAGCCTGCTGTTTTGTATGAGCTACACATTTACAAATAGCTACTTTGGTAGGTAACTGAATAGATTCTAATAACTCCAAAATAAATTGTGCATGATTAATAGGTTTTCCACTGGATGCTATCATTCCTCTATTTTTCCATTGTTGTGCAAATACATGTACTGTAGAAAAAGCATACTGACTATCAGTATATATGTTCACACACTTGTTTTTTGCTAAAGTACATGCTCTCATCAAAGCTATCAACTCTGCTACTTGTGCAGATACGTTGTGTGGTAAGGATTGAGCTTCTAAAATGTCACTGTCTGTAACTACTGCATACCCTACCAGATTCTTCCCTGTAGGACCCCTTCTGCATGAGCCGTCCACGTAATATGTCACCTCGGCATTATCCAAGGGCATATCTGTAAGATCATGTCTAGGTAAAGCTAACTGTTCAATTTCCTGCAGGCAGCTGTGTGGTGTGCCCTCCACAGGAGTTGGAAGTAATGTTGATGGATTCAATGTCGTACATCGTTCAATTGTCATATGAGGTTGACTCAGCAGTATAGTCATACATGAAAGATGTCTAGCAGGAGTAAGGTATGCCACTTTCTCTTGCAGTAAAATTATTGCAACTGCATGAGGCACTCTCAATGTGAGAGGGTGGAATAACACCACTGAGGCCGAAGCCTGTACTGCCATTGCAGCTGCAACTACTGCTTGTACACAGTGAGGCAAAGATCGTGCCACTGGGTCTAACTGTGATGAATAGTAGGCTATGGGGCGTTGCTTGTCCCCATGTTGTTGCGTCAATACTGACGTCATATACCCTTGCTTACAATCTACGGTCTGAAAGAACCGTTTGTGATAATTTGGAAGTCCTAAAACTAATGAAGAAGCTATCAACTGCTTCAACCTGCAGAAAGCTGTTTCTGCTTCAGTTGTCCATTGCAAGAAATCTCGTGCTGCCATTGGTGTCTTATATATCAAATCAGTCAGTGGAGCAGATTCCAAAGCATAATTTGATATCCAGCTCCGACAAAAATTAGTTGTACCTAAGAAAGACATAATTTCTTTCTTGGTTGTTGGTTTGGGTGCTTGCAAAATCGCTGTTTTTCTTTCCTCATCTAGTATTCTACCTTCATTGGATATTATATATCCCAAGTATCTAACTTGTTTTCTCCAAAGTTGTAACTTACTTTTGTTTACTTTGTGTCCTTGTATTGCTAAAAATTTCAATAATGCTACAGTATCCTTCCTGCACTGTTGCTGGGTGGGGGCTGCTAGCAAGATGTCATCTACATAAAGTAAAATTTGACTACCTCCTGGTGGGGTAAATCCTGCCAGGTTGCTAGACATTTCTTGTGCAAAAATTGTTGGGCTCTTACAATATCCCTGTGGTAGTCGAGTATATGTATACCTTTTACCCTGAAATGTAAATGCAAACCAATATTGACTATCAGGATGTATAGGTATTGAAAAGAAAGCATTGCTAATATCTACCACAGAGAAATACTTCTGTTGCGGTTCTAAATCATTTAACAAAGTATGTGGGTCTGGCACCATAGGTGCTCTAGGTATTACTGCATTATTTACAGCTTGTAAATCTTGTACCATCCGCCATTCCCCGTTTGCTTTTTTAACAGGAAATAGGGGTGTATTACATGGTGAATCAGGAGATTCTACCAGTACTCCTTCTTTGAGTAATGCTGCTATTATAGGCTTAATTCCTATTTCTGCATCCTTTCTCAAAGGGTATTGTCTTTTCTGTGGTCTAAAAGCTGACTTTGGGGTAACTGTAACTGGTCCTGCTGTTCGAATAAGTCCTACATCTAACTTGCCTGTTGACCAGAGAGTTGTCGGAATTTCACATAAGGCCTTTTCTTCTTCTTCTTCTAATAAAAATGCTAATCAGCTGTTCTCGCTAGATTGCAAGTGTACAGCTGGATGTGTCTGTGTCAACCAATTCAGTTTTTGTTTTTGTATCCCTTGTTCTGATAGCTCTAAATCAGTCTGTTTCTCCCATCTTGTTACTTTTTCTCCTAAATCTGCCCATTTGACACTTTTGTTCTTTGTCAAGCTGACATGTGGCAACCGATTTGATCTATACAATGCAAGGAATTCTTGAGGTAATGAACAGCTAACTACACTGTTCCCCTCAGCATCCCAGTACAGAGTACGCAAAACCAATCTAGTTGCACGATTTCTAAACAGTTCTTGCTCATACTCTCTATCAGGTCCTGGTGTGGTACAGTAATATAGAGTACAGTGTAACAAATGCTGTTGATCAGTGTCAAGGGAGGGGGCTTTACTGATGGCTACGTTCATCAGTTCCTCGGTCACTGCCCCTGGACCAGTCATGACTAGGTCCTGGCTGTACCAGTAAAAAGTTTCACCCTCCGATTGCACTACAAAGGTATCCATTTGTCTCTGTGCCTCCATACCTTGTACAGTTGGAACTACTGCTGTGCCAAATATCTGCATAAGGTCCCTGCCCAATAGGTTTACTGGACATTTTGCAGAAACAACAATTTTACTTCTCTGGGTCATACCTGAAACAAGGTCAGTTATTGCTATATCATGGGAGAGTGGCTCCCTGTATAGCTGTCCATTTGCTGCTTTTACTAATATATAATCAGGTGATTCTGAATGTTCTGGTAACTTGGAGGGGTGTATCAAAGTCCATGACGCTCCTGAGTCACACAGGAATTTGACTTCCCTTCCCGCCATCAGAAGTGTCACTTCCAGTTTTGTATCTGCTAGGTAGAGCTCCAGGCTCAACAATGCTAAATCTAAAATTTCATTTCCATTTTCGTCTAGGTCAATTTGTACTTCCTCTGTCCCTTCTACTACATTGGCATTTGTCTTTTCTATTCTAGCTGTTACTGGTGATTCCTGACTTTCATATGATGTATCCTCACTATCATATAGTCAGTCCTCATCCCCTTTATCTTCCGTCATTGCTTTCTTATTTTGTTTACAGTCCCTAGCTAGATGCCCTTTCTTTCCACACTTGAAGCATTCACCTCTCTTTTTCCTTTCTTCAAAATCTTCTGATCGTTTATCAGACTGTTTGTTTCCCTGGGCATTCTTCTTGCCCTTTTTACCTGACTGTAATACAAATACTTCAGCTCCATCTTCAGCAGTGAAGACTTGTGCCTTTTTTTTCTTTTTGCTATTAAAATGTCTCTCAGCATGTCTAGCGTATTCGAGTAAGGCTTGTAGCCTCCCTGTTCGATGATCTATCATATGCTTCGTAATGAAGCTACTAATAGGTGCAATGCAACCTTTCAAAAATGCATTTTTTAATTGTTGTTCATATGGGGAATCATTCGTTTGGTTCTCAGGAACCGACATGCCGCTATGATTATTAAAACATTCTAATAATCTAGCATAATATCCATCTATTGTCACATTTTCCTGTTGTATGCATTGATTAATGCAAGTCCAGTCTGCTCTAGGTTTCCATTTCTCAGAGATTCAGTCTGTCAGACCTTTTACTCTGTTGTCTAATTCTGCGTCACTATGTGGGAGTGGTCTAAGCTCTGCATTACGAGGATTCCAGGCGCCACAAATCATGTGCCAATCTGGACCTATAATTTGTCTCACTACTTTTTCTACTTCTTCCCCATTCAAGTGATAACTTAACCTCATGCCTTGTAAATCTTCTAAAAATTTCGTAAAATTAACTTTCGGATGGGGGATTCCCTCAGTAGCCTTCCGGATATCTTCTGGTGTCCATGGTCTATATACTAAGAGTGTTGGGTCTTGCCCTTCCTGTCCTGCCTGAGGATTTGGAACTTCTATAAGTGGGCATATTTCTTCCTCACTCTCATCCTGTAGATTCCTCTCTATCTGGTATGATTCTGTGTCCCTATGTGTTTTACGTGTTCGAGACCTAGTCTCAATAGGATCTCTAACAAATGGTTGTGGTCTTACTGAAACTTCAGGATAACGCGGAGGTGGACCAGCCTGTCCACTCGCTTCATATCCTGAAAAGGGTAAGGGAGGGGGCAAGGGAGGAGGAGGAGGAGCTGTAGCTATTACCAAGTTATTATCCTCTTTGTCTAAAAATAATGTTTTTGAATTTTTAAGCTTCTGTTCTCTACGATTTGCTTCCTCAATCCACCTGTGTGCTTGAGGTATGCCTAGTAGGCATTGCTTTTTTGCCTGATCTCCTGCATCAGATTTAAGCTGTTTAAGGAGTTTAACTAGTGAAAGTTTATCTAGTTTACCATCAAATTCATATTTGTTAACCCATTTCGTATAATACCTAACATTATCAGCACGCTGTAATTGCATGTATTTTGCGTCTTCGGTTAGGGGCAGATCTCGCGAGGTTTTAGTGCACTGATTACCCATGTCAAAGAAAATGTTACGTAACCCTTTTTTATCATGTGATGTCAATTTCTTAGTTCCTGTTTACAGTTTATCTAGAATAACTGTCTACCTTATTCTGTTACCCTGATCTATGACAAAATATACAGTACTTCCTTTTGTCCCTGATCTGCAAAAACAAATCTTGACAACAATATACTGTAACCTAGTCCCTGATCTAAAACAGAAAAAAGGCAAATTCTTCCTACCTGAGCCTCCTGGTTTTGAAAACGTTCAAATTCTGCTCTTCGGCCACAGATTAGAAAGTGGCCAGCCTCTTTACACACGGCAATTCAGTCGGAGGTCTTTTCACTCAAGAAGAACCATTTCGGTAACTTCTCCTGCACAGTATTCGACCACCAATACGCTCTGATCTGCAGCTTACAAAGGGAATTCCGTCTCGAAAGGACCAAACTGTTAAATAAAATTAATAATTCAATACACAGGAGGTTCAGATTCAAAAGTTTACTAGTGTACACCAGGAGGCAAAAAACCATACAAGTACAGAATTTTGTCTGACATGATGCAGGAAGTACAGAATATTTTATAGTGTTTGCATTCAAGTTATGCCCACCTTACTGACGTGGTTAGTCACAAGGCATCTACATCACTTTTACTAACAGTATTCTATTCATCTAATAATGCTGATGCAGTACATTTAAAAAAACATTTCCTTTAGATACAATACGGCCTTGCTATCCAGCTGGTCAGTCATAATGTCTTTCTGTAAAGTTACTTCTTAAAGGTCTCATATCAGTTCGAATACAATAGCAGATTCAGTCTTTAAATTCACCTCTTTGTTCACTGTTTCACTTTCCCACCAGCTGTGTTTTTATCTTACAAGGGCAAGTTGCTACATCAGGAAAGGAAGATTTAATTATTTACAAGGACAAGTTATCTTATCAGGAAGGAGCGGAAGATTTACACATTTAATTTCCTGACCCAGCAGATAATCACTTATGAAAAGCATAAACATTAAGCTTGCTGAGCTGGCAGCTGCCAGGGTCAGGGGTCAAAGCACACTGCAGTTTCAGAAGCTACTTGCATTTACACATGAATTTATCCCTTCTGTTTTATGATTAATAGAATAAAATGCATTATAAACTACCTTGCTTTTAAACTAGCATTTCACATATATTTAAATACATATTTTTCTAACACAATAACACACACACATTTTCTGAAGCAGATAGGACAGGAAGAATGGGTGTAGGTTCTAGAAAATCTTTCTGCAACAACTCATAATATTTTCTGAGGACCTGAGAAACCACAGTGTTCTCCCCTGAAAACAGTGGGACATTCTAGAAATAATCTAAGAGAAAGAGATCAGGAAGAATCAAAAAGTGAGATTTCCTCTGAGTCTGAATCAGAAATCTAAGGAAAAAACAATGAATCTGTCCCTGCATCTTCCTGTTCAGATTCAGAATTTTGAATATTCTCAGAAAAGGAGGCATCCCTCTTTATTTTACTGGAAACTTCTCTACAAGATGGAGCAATAGCCTGAATCAAACCCTGAGCCAGTCCTAGTAAACTATTCATATCCTAAGAAATTTGAGGAGGAGTAGATACATGCTTGGTTTTCTGTTTCTTTTTGACAGGAAAAAACAGGGACAACTGAGTTACTTATGGCAGCTGTTGCTTCCCCAGGGATGACCACAGCATTCTCACACAGCAGGGAATTTGTCAGGACTGAGGAAAGTGGCTCTCCTTTGCCCACTAAGGGGACTCCAGCAGCCACAGAGGATGTGGCTAAACTCAGGTCCATAGTTGCTGTAGGTGCTACACCAAAGGGATCAAAAGTAAAAAAATGAGTGGTCTAAGGTACAGCAAATGGCCACTCCAGAGTCACTCACATGCAGCTAAGGCAAATTGCTAACCTGCTGTGGTGGCAAGGGTTATTTGCTTAAGTTTTTCTTTTTATGACTGGATGGTGGACTGACCATGGGACTGATAGTTTGTTCCATGGTCAAGCTGAAAATGGTGCCTCTATCCTGCGCCAAGCAGGCAACAATGTCAATAAAACTGCCAGTCCACAAAAGTTGCTTTTTTGACAAAAGAAACAGATTAAAAAGCACTTTTAAACATTATGGCAGCCCCACAATGAAAAATAAACAGTTTCTCAACAGAAAATATTGCAACACTTAACACTACTTTTAAAATGACAGAAATGAGTGCTTCATTTAAAGATATATTACAGTCTTGAGACAATCCATTAAAACACAACACTCCTAGCTTTAAAATAACTTTCTTGAGGAGGAAAGTAATAAAACATCAGTAAAAGATAAAAAAATGAATTTTTTTTTTCCCAAAAGGGAACTTATTTTCCCTACTAAGGAAAACAGAAGCTGACTGCTAGCCCTCAAAAGCCTCAGAGGAGCAAACTATTCAGAGGCAGTAAAGCTCTGAACTGCATCATGCCAAACTTGTCTTTTAGTCAGGTGTTTGACAGTTTGGGTGAATGGCAGGTGCCCTAAAGCTTTGGAAGTTGGTCAGCTGTTGTATCCTTGGCAGGATATACCCCATATAGCTAAGGCTACTGCAGCAGTGATCAATATGAAGAACATCTTCTTTTATAACTTTGTCCCATAATCAATTGCCATAATGTATGTGGTGAAAGACCTCTTGGCATATATCTACATATTACCTGGAACCAACTGTCTTGTCATACATTAATATGAGAAATATTCCCCATTTAAAATTTAATGTAGTGCTCAATTTAATACTCTATGTACATGCAGCTCTTGCAACATTATGTAAATCGTATCCTTCTGACATCATAGTGCATCCCAGATGTTCTTTAATGGTGTTATACAATGTGACATTGTACAGGGAGTCTGTGTTAGTCCTGTGCCTAGTATTTCAGTACTTATAAACTAAGCCGTTAAAAACACAAAATCTGTACAAACCACTGTTTTATTTGATATCTTTTTTTAACCTTTGCAAAATCTACTCTGACCACAAAATATGCACTCTATCCTTTCATACCTGTCCCAAATAAATTCTGCACACCACACATTCCTGCTTAAGATTTCAACACATATTTCTATTTGTGTGTTATTCCACTATGAATCTGCCAAATGTCCCAGCATAATGGGCTGTTACCCACTATAATCCTGCTGTTCATCAACTTGTTTCAATCTGTATTTTTGTTGTTTTTTATTTGTATAGGTATCTCCAAACTGTTACTGTGAATTGCAAATATTTACCGACCAACTACAACAGAGTGATGTGGGTTACTCTTCCATATCGTCTCCATAAATGGGCAAGATCCAAGTGTGGACAACACAGAAAACATTACTAAATTAATAAACAAACAAGTAAGCAAGGAAACAAACAAACAAGCATACAAAAACTGCACATTTCAACCTTATATTGCAAGCCTTTGTATACAAATATAACCAATAATGTATCTTTGAAAAGCAGACATTTAGTTTTTCCAAGGCAATGGCAATGAATGCTTACGAAAAGCAGCATATCTGTTATCTTGTGCATACTGCAAATGAGTTGTAGTAATTTTAATTCTTACTGTTCATCAAACAGGATTAGTAATTTTAAGTTTTACTGTTCATCAAACAGGATAATAAAGTCCAACATATTTCTTATATTTGCAGCCTAAAGCAAACAATTACCATACGTGACAAACAATTGCAATAATATATAGGTTCATAGACGGGTACTAGGCTATCTGCCCGAAGGCATTTATAAGCCTAGACAGAATGTGTTGGCTTCTGCCGTCCCCTTAGATTAGTTCCCTGTGCCTCTGTCCAGCAGAGCCACTGAAGTGATCCCCAAGGTAAATTTTCTGTTTCCCATCCACTCGTCATGGTTTCTTTTGAAGAGTGTTAGCAAGGAGCTCTGCCTAATGTAGATTGGGATCTTGTTCCAACAAGCAAATGCAGGCATACTGCTCCACAGACCTGTTTTTTCAGTTTTTCATTTTGAGTGTCTCCATTGTGTGGAGTGCATGCATTTGCTGTACCTGTGTGGGGTTCCATTGGCTATTCTGGTATCTTCTCATATCCAAAGGATGTGCTAGAGGTGAAGTGTGAATACTTTTAAATATGTGTGTGTGTTTGCTTGTATGTGCGTGTATGTGCGTGTGTGCGTGTGTGCGTGTGCATGTGTGTGCATGTGTGTGTGTGTGTGTGTGTGTGTGTGTGTGTGTGTGTGTGTGTGTGTGTGTGTGTGTGTGTATCCTTCAATGCATTGGTGCCCATTCAGAATTTGCCTCTGCTCTCCTTCATTCATTGAGTACCAGCCAGGGGCGGCACATGCTACTGGACTGCAGGACTGTAGCCCCCCAGCTGTAGAAGAAAGAAGAAAAAAACTAATAAAAGAAGGACAAAAATCATGGACCTTTGCGCATGTGCGCTTGCAGCATTTCTGACATCCAGACTGCTGCTGAACCAGTCCAGAGCATGCGCAGAACTCCAGATTGATTCAGCAGCAGTCCGGATTAGAAACACAACCGTCAAGAGCATCCCAGAAGTCTATGCAGTTAGTTACAACTGCATAGACTGGAAAGGGATCGGACTGCAATGTCCACAGGCTGGCCTGCTCTTGCAGGAAGGAAGGACATCACCACGGGATCGGGGAGCTTAGTGAGTGGATATATGGAGCTATACAGCAACAGAAGTCCCTGGACCCATGAAAGTGTATTACTACAAGCAACAGTTTGTGTGTGTGTGTGTGTGTGTGTGTGTGTGTGTGTGTGTGTGTGTGTGTGTGTGTGTGTGTGTGTGTGTGAAATGCCCCAGTTGCTGTATACTGGTGGCTAGAGAACACATGGTGGTGGGTAGATAATACTTCAGGCTTGAACCCTGTATCTTGATTGCAGGTGGCAAGAGCCTGAATTCCCTACCCACCATCATTTGTAAAAAATTTGCAGATTTTTGCCTCATATTTGTTCTGTTCTGCTCCTCATAAAATTTGTGTTTTCTGTATCTTTGTTACCTTTCACAGTCAGTATTGTAGTGCTGCACTGGTAGCATTGTTGCCTGACAGCTATAGGTTTTCTGGTTTGGTTCTTGGCTGGAGTGCCTTCTGTGTGGAGTCTGCATGTTCTCCCATCTTACAAAGACCTACATCTGGAGTGTTTTTCCCTGGACCTCTGCTGAAAATTGGCTTTTGTTCCAAGTCGGACTTTCCTAGTTAACAAATGTTAAATAAATAAAAATAAGAGGCATTTGAATTTCAGACTTCATGTTCTTCAAAAAGTACATGGTAACACAAAACCTTTTATTCTAGCAATTTTCTAAGTTTATAATATGGGTATTTGAAATTTGTCCCTATTTTTGGGACTGTATTCCCCCATTACTGGCTTCATCCAGGTTTTTTGTGCTAAAGTTGAGAGCTATGGTGAGAACTGAATTCACTGAATATGTTTGGGGGCTGTATTCCCTCATTATTGGCTTTGTTCAGGTGTTTTGTGCTAAGAGGTTGACAGCTATGGTGAGAATTAAATTCACTAAATGGTAGCCATTTAAGTTTCAGTCTTCCTCTCTTTCACAAAGCAGATGATTTGGCATACTGGTATGTTGCTCTGACTGTTTTGCACAGGGTCCTGGGTTCAATACTTGGCAGTGAAATGTATTGTGGTAACACAGCATTTTATTCTAGCAACTTTCCAATATTATACAAGCAATGTTTAAAATGTGTCCCTGGTTTTTGGTCTTTTGTCCCCCCCAATAAATTTTGGCTTTTTCCATATTTCTTGTGCTGCAAATTTCAGAGATACAGCTGAGTGTCAAGTAGACTTTACAAGAAGCTGAGAGCTGCATGGGAACAAATTTTTAGTGCTGCTTATAGTGAGTCAGCTCGCATTGTTATGTTGCAGAAGGCTGTGGGTTCTACTCCCACAGTAGGTAGATGCATTGCTGATACTATACTGTGTTGTAAAGGGAGTGGATGCTGCAGTCCTTTTTGGCAAAGATATCCAGTAACTATGAACCTGTTATCAGTTTGCCATCCATTCCCTATTGCAATATTACTAGCTTATCATTTCTTTAATGCAACATAGGCAATTTATTCCTCAAGGGCAACAGGCACTTTATTTGTAGATGAAACTATGAAATATAAAGTTGTTTGCAAGTAGCAACCTCTTCATTAGTTACAGATTTCTTTAATGTGGAATTATTTAAATGACTTTTACTTCTTCAGAGATTGTGCATATTTACTGATACTGCTGGACTGTAGAAGTTTGAGTAGACTTTTGTGATGGAAATGTTCTGAATTGGGCAGTTTTGTCATTATTGGTGCATGCATTGTGTTTCATTGTTTACAGGAAAAATGTTCAAAACAAATTTAAAATGCCCTCTAACAACTCTACTGTATTGTACAAGGAATATAATTTAACACAATTAGGAAGGTGTATCAAAGAGCACATATATGTTTCATGTGCAAGGGGCCTTTGATTTGAAAACAGTCCAAAGTTGATCTTTATCTGCCACTGGCAAAATGTATTTTCTTTGAATGTGAGTTTCAAGGGCAGAGAAGTTTTAATACTAAATCTGTTTTCATTGTGAGACTGCATTGCTTTGTTTAGCAGATGTCTTATTGTATGTGCTGTAAAATGCAAAATAAAACTTTCAAATGAAGTCCAAATCAATGTAAAATTAAAGCAGTATGCACATTGTTTATGGTAAATGAGGTGAAATAGCCAAGTAATGGTTCATTGGAATGGCTGCAAGGGGGAGACTCCATTCGATCATGATTTTGTGAGGGGGAAGGGCGACAAATTCAAAGACAGCCCCGGCTGAACTATACCTCTCAACTGTCCAGATTTTCACAGAATGAATAGATTTTTGCTTCTTATTTTTGGTTTGTTCCTCATAAAGTTTGTGGTTTTCCTGGCAAATCATTTAGAAATTAAGTCACTAAATAATGACAGCTACTGAGTTTCAGACTTCATAACCTTCAGAAAAATGCTTGCTAAAGCAAAACCTGTTATATTCTATCAACTGTCTCAGTTTATACAAGAGCAATTTTTAGTACTGTTTATATGTTCCCCCAATATATTTGGCCTTGTCCAGATTTCCTGCATTAATGGGTTGAGAGGTAAGTGCAAATAAATTGCTTTATAGAATTATCCAAACCTCTCAACTGTCCTCGATTTTTGCTCAAAGTGTTGCTCTTGCCCTAATAATCCCTCTGCAAAATGGCAATTTTGGAAGAAAACGTGGAGGGTTTACAATTAATAAATAACTAATAATCCGAGTTATAGATTACTTTTATTTCAGAAATGCATGTAGATTATTTTATTTTGTCAGCTGCTCAAGTTAGCAGTACTAATATTAAAAAGGTGTCCCTTCTTTGACAGGTTCTCAGCTGTATTGTGTGGCTATTTTATATTTTTGCATCACATTTTTGGTCCATTGTGTTTATTTGGCAAATTAGTGGCAAACCATTAAAGACTGAAGTTAGAAAATAATGACAGACATTTGAGTTTCAGATTTCATACCCTTCAAAAAATTCATACTAATGCAAGACGTACTATTCTATTATCTTTCTAAGTTTATAAGAGCAATATTTAAAAATTGTCCTTATTTTTGGGCTTTTGTCCCACTTCTATGTATGGCTTTGTCCAGATGTCTTGCTCTGAGGTTGAGAAGTATGACAAATGTGTCAGGGCCATCACAGTCAGCCAGATATATTTCAAATTGTGACATACTTGTTGCACCCCATGTAGTGACTCTGGATGTATCCAAGCAAGGCAAGGAGCAGTTATGCAGTGTAAGTGCGCAGAGTATCCCCCTATCCAAGGTAGACACACGTACTACAGTGGCTTTTCATCTGTCCTTGATTTTTCAGAATATTCTGGTTTATGTCATATTTTTATACTGTTGATTTGTGCTTATTATTATTCAGAAAGTGCCTGTTGCTCTGTGTTTAAGTAGCAATGCTTTAATGACCATCAGGTAAGTTTGTCTAAGATTGTAAGATGCAAGTAAGCATTAATAAGCATACTGTTAAAGAATTGCCGACATTAAAAGCCTTTCTGTTGTTGCCATGCAGAGAATACTTATATAACCAGATAACATATAAGCATTGGGTATTGAAATGCATAAGACAGTATTTGTAATAAAGGACAGGATTACATTATTTTAAGAAGCTCATTACATTTGTTGGAGATTTGCAGTCATCTTTGCAGGCTTTATCTGTAAACTAAACAGAATGTCAATCTATCATGTGTGGTCCATAATCTGTGCAGTAATCCTTTAAGCAATGTATCTTGAGCTGGTTTCTTGTTTGCTTTTCATTTTTTACTTTGATCATGTTTTCCCCATGAAACAAGTAGATAGTTGTTGTCAGGCAGCAGGTCTTTTTTGGATAAAAAACATTTTTACAAGTAGGAGTATCACAGAGATTGCTACTTTCAGCATGTTACTTGGTACTTTAATAAAGCTGAATATAAATTATAATTAGAACTGCAATGCAAAAAAAGTGGTTTGAGTTGAGTGCTGCTTGTTTTTCTTATACTTGATTTTGACTGGCATTCCAGTAATGTATTTAAAAAGTAATTTATTTTTTCATGCCTCACAACCTTTTTGTTTCCATCTAGATATTAAGTAAGCTGTCATGTTGCCAATGCATTGAAATATTTTTTTTTCTTCTTCACTTCATTTTGTCTTGATTGGACTCTCATAATGATGGTTTGGCACCCAGGGCAGTGTATTTAATTAAAGTTACAGTTTTTGTGGTTTTGAGCATAGCCCCTCCCCTTTCTAGTCGGCCACACCACTTCCCATTGACCCCACCCATTCAGCTGTCTCCTGCAGCCCCCCGTTGATTTGAAGTCACCAGCCGCCACTGGTACCAGCAGAAGTTTCCCTTGAGCCATGAAGTGCTTACAAAGTTAATCTGAGAAAGAATGAATGAGTGATTATTATATTTTACAGGGACACAAACCCATGAGCTCCTTCACATTTTACTTTTATAAATCCCATTTTAATCTTTTTTGCAAATATTTTATTTTGTCAATCTAATTATGAACACACAACCATTTTAATGAGTCTGTTACATAATAGTGAATGACTGAGAACTGCATTGTTAAACTTTATGAAAAGTCAAAAAAAGAGACCCTGTATAATTTGCTTTTATGGAAAACTTACCACTTTCCCCAGTTGAAAAGATCTTTCTGATTGACTATTAAAGAGCAATTCTTAAAAAAAATAGTGGATTCTGATACTTGCTGTTACTCAGTTTTGCAGCAAAGTTTGCCCTCTTGCATTTACTAATAACAAGAATATACTTTAGAGTAAGGAGATGGTCACAATCTCAGAATTAGTATATGTGGATTCTGAAATGACAATCTCAGAATTAGTGTGTACCCCACTCTTTACACTTTAGTTTTTACTGTACCACAATTGGAATTACTATCCTTAAGACTTTCAAAGTTCACCCATTATGGATACCTAGGAACATTCACATATCATCCTTAGATACATTGTCCATGCGCACTACATGCTTTCTAGTTTTGACTCCGTACTTTTCTCTTTATGTGCTCATCCAGCCGGTGCCATTCATCTCTTCCAGAATTGACTTTCTTCTTTCAGAATACTCTCTTCCTCTTCAAAGTATGTATTTGAGCACCAGCATAATCGTTGTACTTTTCTACAGTCTCTGAGGTTTGCCAATATGCATCTTATTTAAATCTTCTGAGGGAAACACTGTGTTTTAATCAAAGTAATGTCTGTGTTTCTAACAGAATGAAGTTACTAATTGGTTAATGCATTAAAATACCATCAAGTGACTGAAATAAAACCATTTTGTTTGCCAAGTAATTTCATGATAAATGATACTTGCTTTTCAGCATGCATGACTTCCTAGAATATGTACAGTAATTAAGAAACAAAGATTGCAGAGAAAATATTTTGACACAGGCTGCTAAATGTGTGGGTGACTAGTTAATCTGACACAGTTGTCCATCTGGTGAGTTAAAGAGCAATACCATCATCTTTTTTATTTTTGTTCTATCTTTTTATGTTTTCTTTATGCATGAATTTGTTAAAATAAAGGGATTTCTATATTTTTATGCATTGGCTGTTGCAGATAAGTAAATAACATGTTATGCAATGTCATAAATGACTGATCCTTACATAAGACAAAATGAAATGGGGTTTTAGAAATGACTGTAGATACAGATTTCCTGTAATATGTCTAATGCAAACAATTGCTACTTTACACGTTTTGATTTATTCTTTTTAAAATATCATGCAATATGCACATATTGTGGAGCTCCACATAATATGAAATGAATGAGACTCTTAGGAAAGCATACAATTAACATTTGTGGAACCTTTTTCAAGTTTCCTGATCTTGATTAGTTTTCCACCTGTTGCACATTTTTATTATAAATTGATATTTATAAAAACACCATTTGTCATATGTTAGTATAGCATATTTGATCCTGCATAAATGAAAGAGTTGACTAACTAATCAGAATATTAAGTGTTCCACACACAAATGTGTGAACCATCTACTGTGATTCAGCATGCATACAATACAGTCAAAAAAAAAAAAAAACTGGAACAGTCTCCAAACAATGGTATAAAACAATGAAATACTTAAAACCACTGTTAAACCAGAAGACAAGCCTTAAAATAATGCTTGGGGTGGCTGCCCCAAGAATTGTTTTATGGCTTGACTTCTGGCTTAACAGTGGTTTTAATTATTACAATACTATCAAAATAAAGAGTTGCTTTGGAGGAGTTCACCCTCCTGTACCACTGATGTCCCCTCATCCCTGTTCACAGGTCACTGCATCCCAGAGTGAGAGGCATTATCCTACAGACTGCATAAAACTGCACAATATCACTTCAGTGTTCACACAAACGAGTGGCAAACAGTTCTGGATTACACTTCTGCCCAGCTCACAGATGAAATAGAAAGGTCAGTGAAAATTGCTTTTTTAATACAGTCATAAAAACAGGAAGGAAGGAGATGTTTAAATGACAAGAAAGTGAGCATATTTTTTTATTTTTCTGAGATATTTGCATTTTGCAATACATAGTGACAAAAATATATGATGTCTTTAAATATATGCTCAGACAGGTACATCTGCATTAATTCAGCATTTTGGGTTACTTCAGCATGTTTTAGGTTCCTATACAAGTTTCAGCTGCTAATGATTCTTTTATAACTTACTGATGCATACAGATTATTACTAATCCAACAAGCTATGACCCAATATCAGAGCTAAAACTAGCATATACTGGATATTAACAAACGGCTCTATAAGGCTTAGCATTATACTTCTGTTATCTCATTGTAAAGCGTCCGACTTACTACTATCTTCATTTTCAATTCTAGACCTCAGCAAAGCAAAGTAATTAAACTGCCACTGTCTTCAGACAAAATAATCCTATCTATTCACTTAGCAAGAAAATGCTGACTGATCTCCAGTCAGTAAACACTTTTACTAAGTTTTACTTAGTAATGTTCTGTGATTAGCCATTTAATCCTACTGACGGTCTCACAGGAGGAAGATCCTCTCTTCTTAGTCAGTAGGCACAAGATAGGAAACTAATCATGAACAGAGCACCAGCCCAATACAGGGCATGCACACATACTGTCTCACATGTTGCAGGCATATCTAGGAGCAATTTGGTAGTTTACCAAGTTGCCAATGATTTTTATTTGGGATATGGGAAGGAATTAAATCAGTGGGTGAAAACCCATGCAAACATAAGTATTAATGCATAGATTCTACACAGAAAATTCCAAAGATGAGAACCAAACTGCAGAACCAAACAGTGTGAGACAGCAATGCTAAGCATTATACCACTGTGCTGTCCCACTGCTTTACAGCACTTCTTAAGTATTCTCCTGTCCTGTCAAAATAATCACTCCTCATGGCTCAAAGAATAGAATAAACATTTCTTCTTTCCCTGGATAACACTAAACTGAAACCGTTTATGCAAAGGATCTCCTTTTAAGGAGTGGGTGGGTGGGGGGATTCAATCACTTTGTCTGTCTCCGAAGGCTAATTGCAACAGTGACCTGTTTAAAGACTGTAAGGATAGAGAGTGCAAGGGAGATTTTGTGATATCATCATTATCATCAACCCCTTTTACACATTTCTTTCTACATGAGGTCACTGTGTCTTGTCAACTGTTGCCATCCGTCTTGATCCAGTGCCACTCACCTAACTTCTTTTAAAGTCATGCCCTACCATCACAAGTTTTTTCTCATGCAATCCATCCACCTCTTTGCTAGACACCCTCATTTCCTCTTGACATCATTCTGTCTGTTCCAAATCCTCACCATATTCTCTTCTGCCATTTTTTTTTTGCACATGTGCTTGCTTGAATCACTGTAAACTGTTGTCTTTGACCGTCTCTGCAACTGGAACTACTTTGGCTTCTGCTCTGATGTCTTCATTTCTTCATCTCTGTTTTTTAGGACCATGAGAATTTATAATTGAAACCATCTAGCCATCTCATTCTACCGCTTCCCCTCTTATCATGACAGACAGAGAGTCTTACTTCTTGCCCAGATATGGTAGGTACGAGGACCTCTGAAACCCTGTCTTCTCTCAGAGAAGGTGGTTCACTCCAATACCCTTAGTAGGTTTCTCTCACTTCTTATGAAGCCCCGTACCTCCTTGGTGGTTCTTTACTGTTCTCTACATTCTTCTCAAATTGTTCCAATAAGCTTCTTTTGCTAGACTTTGGCTTTGAACCTCATTATCTTTGTGGTTCTCTCTTAGTTTCTACTTTTATGTCACATTGTAGACTTGACCCTTTATTTTATTTGCACTCTGCACATTAGGTTTTGTACTGGTATCTTCAGTCACCACTTGTAGCCAACAGGTTAAAAAAAGCATATGCACACAATGCTTACTTAATAATCATTTAATAAAATGCAACCTGTCCACAAAAGTATAAAGGGATTATGCACTGCTATCCTAGGTAAGAGCTTTCAACATACACCCCACATTAGACTGTACACAGTCCACTTACTGAGCTGGGTCTTTGGCCTTGAATGTACAGGCTCACTTGTCACCACTTTCTCTGTAAACCACAGTATCTTGCAGTGTCCTTTTCCCCTGGTAATTGCCTCTCTCATAAGTTATAATTCTCACACATACAGAAGCAATGCCCATAGAAGTCTGGCAAATTTCTCCAATTCCCCAAAGTTGTCTTTATGGCATGGCATAATAAAATGACTCCAGTTGCCTGATGCTCTTAACTGACACAAATATAAAACCATCTGCCTTAATAATTTCATGGTAGCAGGCCCAAATGATCTAGCTAAGTGGAAATAGGAACAGCCACAGCTTGTTAATATGTTTTGGTACATAATAACATTTATATAAGCTTACAAACAAAATACATTTATATAAAAAACACTAGCCACAAGAGCTTAAAAGAGAATAAAAAAAAACTTCATTTAAACAACATAGCAACTTGTGAAGTTGCAGGTTACATTTGCAGGGGAATGATAAAGTACAAGTGAATTAATAAAATAATGTTTATTTCATCGACAGTATGAAAAGAAGTATCTGAACTAGAGGTAACTGAATATCTCAGTTTTCTCTTACTAACAATTCCTGGTATCACTTAAGTTACAAAATATAAAACATATTAACAGGCAGAATGCAACTCTTTTTCCAAGTGAAGACAAGACAGAAAATGACCAGGATGAAATATTTATAAACATTTTAAGTCCACGTTTGTATTCCCCATAAACCATTACATAATTTCCCTTTGCAGAAATTCATTGCATCAACATATTTTAGGTATTTTTCTTTCCCACAGCAAAAGTAACTAAACCATTTCTGCCAGCTGTGAAATATAAAGAGTTAGTTACATCAATGCAGAGGAATACACAAACAAAGCACAGAAAGCCAACATACACCTCTTAATTGGCAGCTCCTTATTTGAATTGGATTGTGATTACTTTTTATGACCTGCTAGAACATGAGATACACAAGGTTATATTTTATATCTGAAAAAGGAGATTCATGCATTTCACTTCCTTTTATCCCTTTCTATATTTACAAGAGGAAAAAAGGGCACAATTTGCAGTCTAAATGTGTTACTAGTAGGATATAAGAAAGACAGAGAGAGATATTTCTTATATTTAAAGTAGTCAGCACAAAGATCTTTACAGCTGTAAATTTAAGCCTGTGAATAGGTTTACATGTGACACTGAGGGTATTATATTTGCCCTTAAATGTTCCTGTAACCTTTTTATGTGGGTGAAAGCTAAAGAGCTTTTAAGCTTAGGTTAGAAGAGCATATTAAAGACATTCAGAAGCAGTGTTTTGATAGTCCTACTGCTTTGCATTTAAATTATATTATCAGGGTGACTTTTCAGGTTTACAGGGTACCAGCCTTGAACAGGTGGTAGTTAGTTTTGTGGAAAATGTGGTACTTAAAAATAAATTGTTGTATAAGAAATCTATTTGTATTTTAAAATATGACACTTTAATGCCTTCGGGCTTGAATACAATATGTAATTGGAAGTGTTTAATTTAATTAATTGATTTATTGTTTTATTGACCATGTGTTTTTTATGCATATACAATTTGTTTATTAACTTGTTGTTTTACTCCTTGAAGGCTTGTATGATGTAGCACTAGAGTTTTATTAAAGTTTTTTTTTTTTTATTATTGGCCATTTATTTGTTGTTTTTATATATTTACAGTTGTCCTATTCCCACTGCTGTCAAAGATATTCAAATCATAGGAAGTCATTCCCATCGATGACTGATTAAGGAAAAGTACTACAGCTACTGGGGGCAGGACTTTTGCAAAGTGGGATCTGCACCTCCACCTAAGGCAACCAGGTACCGTCTTTTCCCCATGTGTGTATGCGACTTCTGTTGTCTTTGATGAGCATGCCTTTCTTTGAAAAATATATTGGGAGTTTACCAGAGTGATCATACCCCTAGAAACAAGCATCCCTTGTAGTTCCTGATCTCCCACATTAATTATACATTTCATTAGTTTTGTGGTGGTACAATAGAAGAAGGCTGATTTGATCAGGTGGGATTGCTGCTTGGTCCCAGGCCATAGCATCCTCACCCTCTACCTATTTTTATTATTTTTGTGCTCTGACATCCTCCTCACAATACTTAACAAAGAACCCCCTCTTCCACATCTACAGTATGGAAGATAGGTCTTTTTTATTTTATTTTCTACCTTATCAACAAGCTTGTTAGATGTCAGGATACAAAGTTTTTGGCACCCTGTGTGTCCGTCAGTCAGTAAAATTAATTTGAAATGGTCAGTTGCTAAGCTTTCCATCATTGCTTCTTTAATATTTAACCTTTGTTGCCAAACCAAAATTTAGCATGTTTCATTTTAAATAACTGTGCTTGAATTGTGTTACTTCTAGATGAATTCCATTCATGGAATTGAGGGCTTTAGTTTCTGAAGTGACTCCTGCTCTCACTAACCTATTTTTGTACTTTTTCAAAGTCGCTACAGTCCGAGATTGAAGTGTTCATAAATGCAAGAAGGGCTCAACCATAATGTGTGGTGCTAAGATTCTTGCCAAAACACTTCAATCCCATCATTCTTGAGAAGCTATTGTTTTGATGGTTTCTAGGTAGGCTTCCAAATACTCTATACTGCTAAGTGGTTTTAGCAGGGACTTAGCTGATGGTTGTATCATGGCCTTGCCTACCACCACAACCACCATCACCATGGTAGTAGTAACAATAATCTGGAGAAGCTGTTCAGCTGTAGTAATCTTACAGCTTCAGGATAGATGCAGCTTTGACTGATCTTCTACAAGCATACCTCAACGTCCAGTAGCAGGCTGTCTGTCAATGGGTGTATTTACTTATTTATTGACATTTGATTACCGGGAAAGTCCCACTGGGTAGGAGCCCATTTTCAGGAGAGACTGGAGAGAAAAGTGCCAAAGTATTACAAAATATTTTAAGAATAATAATAATTTTATAGTCTTTAAACATACTACAAAAAACAAATACTGTTCAACTAATTATAGCAAATTAAACATAATATGAAAACATTGGCTAAAAATAGATACAAGTAATATGAGAATGATTTAATAGTTAGAGAAATTTTAGCCAGTTTACAGAAAAATGGTAAGTTAGTATAATACAAACAGGAACTGCAACATGAAGTGAGAGAAAAGCAGGCTTACGGTATATTTAGAGAGATAAAGCCAGTGGAGAGAAATTGATAGAAGCAAGGAAGTGAGTGAAGAAGGGAGACTTAGGATATGTAAGATATGAATAGGTATTTGTCCACATTCAGTGATATAATTTATCCTGCTGTTGAGCAAGAACAGAGCCAGCTTTTGGCTAGGAAGTCTTTCAGAATGGTTTTGAAGGATGAGAGGGAGGGAGGGAGGGTATTGATGCAATGTATATAGATAAAGAGTTCTAGATCTTAGCAACATGGTATGAGCACAGACAATGCCCAGCAGATTTGATAGGTTTATGGATAGACAAGAGTTGTTGGTCATTGGATCATAATGACCAACTAGGAACATAGTTGTGTAGAATGTTATTTAGTGCTGGACAAGCAGATGGATTCTGGATAATTTTATAGGTGGTAAGAAGCTGTGTAAATGTTAGTCAATGTGACAGTTCTAACCAATTTAGTCTTTTACTGCTATAACATGGTGGTTTCTGAAAGGGGTTTTTGCTACAAATTTAGCAATTTTGTTATAGCACTGTTCAAGTTTTGATTTTTGTGATGCCTGGAGGGTAGTAAGCATGGGGACACCATAAAGAAGTGTGGGGAATAGATAAGTAGCAGCAAGTGTAGCTTTAGTTGTGTCAGTGAGAAAGTTTTGGGCTCTGTAAAGCAACCCTAGTTTTTGATGAGTTTTTCTTATGCAATTTTGTATCTGCAGGTCGAATTTTACATGCAGAGGAGGAATGATGTTTAAAAGAAGGCAAGATTTCATTGAGCTATGCAATGTTTGACTGACAATGATTGGATAGATTATAAGAGCTGTATGATGTTTGCAACTAAAACTATGTCAATATGGTTTTGATGTATAATGTTTGCAACTAAAATTATGTCACCATGGTTTGTTTTCATTTATATAAATGTATGATTGCCTATGTCATGTGGGATAATTTAATAAAGCTGTTTTCTTGTTTTAAAAAAAAAAAACATTATCATCCACTATGATCCGTAATAATTTGCTATAACAAGTGACTTCAATGGTTGTATTACAAAGAGAGAAGACTTTACTTTTTTATGGCAGAGGGATTTGTGGAAAAAGGTGGCAGCTTGTTTTTTTTTTTTTAGGTTGAGCATGAGTTGTGAGTTACAAAACCATAATTCAGTTGCTGTTAAAGCTTCCTGAGTAAGTTTGTGAAGGTGTGCCATGTTGTCAGATGAGCAAATGAGTGTGAAGTCATCTGCGTACTGTATTACGGAAGACTGTTGTGTGGATAAGTGCAGGGTATTTATGAGAATATTAAAGGGGAGATGACCAAGTTTAGAACCTTGTGGTACACCAGTGGTGACATGGAGGTATGGACAGAGGGTGCAGTGTCATTTTACTGACTGATACTTATTGGCTAGGTAGCTTTTGAACCATAGAAGGGAGCGGCTGAGAGAGACCTAATGAGGGCATTTGAAGTTGAAGTTTGTTGTGACAAAATGTGTTGAAGGCTTCAGACAAGTCTAGAAATATTTGTATTCCAAAAAACAGCTGTGAGGCAGTTAACCAGTTTTCAGTCACAAAATCAAGTCCAAAAAGAAAAAGAAAACTGGAAACACTCTAAAATAACAAATAGCTGAATTCAAATTCGCATGTAAAACTTTGACCTTCAAGGATTCTTCAGGCAAAATACATACTATCAATGAAATAATCTAACTTAAATACACTTTAAAGCACCACATGACTCTAATTACACCTTCTGATGCAGCATATTCAAAGAAGGCTTTAAAGTAAAACTGTCATTAAGATCAGGTGGTACATATGCTCGCATTCTTAAAATCCATCTCATCTCCTCATTTTCAGTTAAAAGCTTTATATTCTCACTCCTCAATGGTCTATAAATCACTTTTAAAATCATAAACTTAAAAACATGTTGATCACCCTTCTCATTAATGTGTTTACTAAGGGCATTCGTAACAACTCCATGTCTAATATCATTAAGGTGACTGGCTATACACTTTTTAAATTTCCTGTTTGTCATGCCCACATAAAAAGCATTGCAGATGTCACACTTCGCTAAATATATCAAATTGCTTGTATTGCAATTCCCATATGCATGCAGAGCAAACTCACCACCTGTCACTGGGTGTTTAATAGACTTCCCTGTAAACATATGCCTCCAGTAAACACAATTCCCACATTTAAAGTTACCTTGTTTTGCATTTCCTGCCTTAAAGAAATCCTTAGGTTGCTCCTTATAGCACATTTGTTTCAAAGTGTTCTTCCTTTTATATCCAAAAACTGGTGGGTCCCCTACTATTCCCTTTAGCGCTGAAACATCCCTTAAAATTGACTAATGTTGCCTAATAATATTTTTCACTGCTTCAGTGTTCCTATTAGTTTTAATTAATTAATTAATTAAACTATTTGTTATTTTAGAGTGTTTCCAGTTTTCTTTTTCTTTTTGGACAAGTCTAGAAATAAGGAGGAGACTAGTTTGCCATTATCTCAGCCTTTATTGGCAATATCTATATAGGTTAGAAGTGCAGTGTAAGTACTGTGGGAAGGATGGCAACCACGTTGTGTAGGGAATAGGAGTTCCTCTCCCAGGAGATAATATAGCAATTGTTTTTGAATATATCTTTCAAGTATTTTGGTGAGGCGGCATAAGATTGCTATAGGTCTAAAGTTTGTAATGTCTAACAAATTTCCTTCTTTATAATGGTATATATAGAGGCTGGTATAATGTGTGACTTTTTCCTGAGAGAAGAAATTTGGGATTCCTGGACTGACCTATTTATAAGGACCGAGACAGGGTGGGCAATGCTATCAGTTGCTGTTTTAAGGTATTCGTTTGGAAGGTCATGAGGTGAAGTAGAGCATGGACTGAGTTTGTTTAAAAGTAGTTTTATGCAGGATTTGGGCAGAGGTCGGAAGGTGAAAGTGGATGTGGTGATATGTGGCTGGTGGGCAGGCTTAGTATTAGATGATGGGGAAGCCTTGGTTAGAAATGCTATACTGAAGTGCAGGGTTGCAGTGAAACACATGCTAGCAGTTACAGGTGAAATAAAAAAAAGGGAACTACCTGCTATATCTACCAGATGTGATGTTTTAGGGATCAAAAGCACACCCAGTTTCTTCTAAAAGAAGAGATTTTTAATTATAGAATTAAAATGGGCATCACTTTCTCCTGGAAAATAATCAGTGAACAAAGATTAACAGAAGCCAGAAAATTCATTCAGTTTGCTGACTTTACAGTCATGACTCACCGCAGGTACTTAAGATTAACTTTAACACTAACATTGTCTTGGAACTGCACCTTATTTAAACAAGTCCATAAAATAAGTCTTCATAAACACTCTCTCTTCCTTGATCAATAAACCAGACTCACAGGATCATGGAAACAGTCACTCATTACTCCAACTCAAGTTTTGAAATACCTCTCCATCTTCAGCATAATATCACATTTGATTACCTGATTCCTTCTGAAAAGATGGAAGTAACCTTCATGCTGCCCATTATTAGGAATCCCACTGTCAAATATGGACACTCCTCAGGTTGGCCACCTCTAATTGCCTCAGCCTCAGAAAATCTCTCGCTTTGCAATGAATAAGTCCACCATCATGTGGCCGAGTCTCTTCTTGACATCCCAATTACTTCTTCTACATTGAATCTGTCTTCTCCTCAGCTAGGAGCATGTTATTGCAAAGACATTCATATAGTAAACCCAGCTGCATCAGTTTAAAGGGACTGAGTCCCCATTATTCTACATTATTAATATCTTTAAACACCAGCCTTCCCAGTGCTGTAAAATCACCTAAGTACTCTCTGTTTGGTTTCAAGCTATGGCCATTGCGGCAAACTGGCCTACTTCAGATTGTTTCCTTACCTGCTGAAGCGTTATCCAGTAGAGTAATACAGAGATATAGATAGATAGATAGATAGATAGATAGATAGATAGATAGATAGATAGATAGATAGATAGAGAGAAAGCTAGATAGATTAGATGGATAGATACATATATGCATACAAGCACTCTTCTGGTGTTTAATTGAAATATCGATAGGTAAATAGATACATACATACATACATACGTACATACATACATACACATATTTTTTCAGTCATTTGATTGAAATACAGATAGATATGTAGATAGATACATACATACATACATATAATTATTTTCCTGGCATGTAATTGAAAACTTATAATTTCAACACAAAATGTATCAACAGACTAGCATCAAAACAACACAATGATAAACTAATTCAACAGATTCTCATGTTGACTACAATAAATAATAAGCAGAAAACAAGTGCATAAATCTAACACACATCCATACATAACAAAAGTAATTTCCTCTATAAGAACCTATAAGACTAACCATATGCATTAATGATAGCTAACAGGATGGAAAAGTATTTTGCATTATATTTACATCTGTTGACCAGGGTAGAGTAATTATCCTACTGGATCATTTTCAAGCTTATCCCAAGGATAAATAAAATAACTATCAGGTTACTCAGTTTCATAAAGACTACTCACAGGTGACCTCTGTCTGGCACAGAAAGCAATCTCAGACCCCACCTTGATAAGACTGCTGCATATCCGCAAGTCAAGCTCCACTCGAGCAACCCATACACACGACCTCGACCTGGTCTGTGATATCAATAGGATTTGTTGGCAGGACAGATTTGTGCCCCAGAGACTCCCCCATCTGTGGAAGAGACACCTTCTCCATGTCAAGCAGAGTACCTCATTATCCCTTTTTAAGCACAACCTGGATAACTGGATGGGAAACAGAAAATACATCCCTGGGATTCCACCTGTGTCCCTGCTGGACAGAGGCTTTGGGTGCTGACTTGTCTAAATATGGGTTAAACTCTTGGGTGGGCTTATAAGGGCCTCAGGGCCAATAACCTAGTAACCTCTTATGATCCTATGAGCCTATGAACATGTAGCAGTCACAATATAATAATATTACTGTCAGATAGAATGCACATTTGTAGATATTTACAATTATAAATACATATATGCACACACA
>NC_056738.1:570697980-570717980 GCF_019279795.1 Protopterus annectens | reverse complement strand
ATTTGTAGAGTGAATTCAACAGGAATGGATTTGAAGCCAGAGGATTATAGCCTCCATGGTAAATGAAAAAAAGAAAAAAAAAAGAAAAGAAATGTACTTTCTTTCTTAAAAAGGGCTCCTTTTCATTCTAAATATTTTGGGTATTATTGTAAACAACAAAAAGAGATTTAACTGACTACGTTGTTAAATTTGCATTTTCTGTTAAAGACAGAAGGTACACAGTTGTGACATATTTATCTGGAGTGTATTTTAATGGATAATCTGTTTGCTTACATTTTAGTATTCCAAACAATAATATACTTATTCTTTTTTTCTCAAATAATAATATACTTATTCTGAAGTCACTGGTGTGGAAATAGATTTCTTCATGGTCATTTTCTCTTTCTCACTCTCTCTCTGTTTTTATACATGCTGCTTACTTTAATGTAACACACTAGAGGACTAAATTATCTAAATTTAAGTAAACATATATGAATAAATTAATTGAGTTTATTTTGACAGCTTGCAGGCATTATTAGAGAAATTTCAGATTGAAGTGGACAGCTGGAATAATTAAATCTACCCATATTAGACTAAATATTCTGCAGAAATGTCTCTGCACTTCAGATGTTTTATAATCTCCATGTGCTTCCCCTGAGGTTTGCTGCCTCCCTGGAACGCCAGCCAGATTTTACGGTTAAGAATTTTCTTTGGAAAAAGGAAGGCTCCAAGGTAAAAAGTTCTCATTAATGAGTCACTGTAGACAGCACTGGCAATGACTTTCCAAAGCACGTTCAATACCACATTGTAACTAGCGGTCATTTCAGAGAATTCTTGTTATAGCAGACAGACATATTCATTGGGAGTGAAATCAGAAATACTTTTACTTAATCATTTTATAGTAATTCCTTGCACACTGCCTCTTTACTCAAAATCCAAACACTGTATGCTGATTTCTGGTCAGCGTGTATTACGCTGTGGAACAAGTATTTTACTAAACATATTGCCAGTTTTCATAAAAAAAAATAATTTGTCATGCATCTTTCAATGATAATCTGTACAAGTGTTTTCGTACTCATGTAGTGGGAACTTGAATTCATGTCACATGTTACTCCACAAGATATATGCCCATGTATTAGCCAAAGAATTGCTTCTTAGCGAGGCACTCAAAATGTTCTTAAAATTAAAAAAAATCATGCTATTAACATTGAGTGATTCATAAAAAATGTTATTGTACTGCTGTTGCCACTGAGTAACATGAGTGAAATTTCAAAGCCAAGATGCATTTTATTTCTAGATAAAGCAGACTTCACTGCAGACTGAGTAATGTGGAATTTTCATTTGCAGAGCTAACTCCATTATGTGATTCTCCTGGGTCACTTGGTCATCCAAACCTCAGGTATGCAGACTTTATGAATTCAAATAAAGTTAGCATGATACACACAATAAAAAAATGAGGGTGTTTCACAAGAAGCAATGCTTTGCTGTCAAATATGATGTAATAATTTAGACTAGCAACTGTCTGCCAAGTTTTGCTAAGTTTTCCTCATTGTTTTTAAAGCACAAAAACAGTTTATAATATGCTCTCAAATCTCTCAAAAATATTTAAGTTTCTCGAGAACTGTGCAAAAGTGTGAGTAAATGATCTCAAATGGAGATATGTTTGAAAATGGTGTTTCATTTTGGAGCAAGATCCCTCACTTTACATTCATATGTGAAGGGGTGAGCACACACACCCCTTGCTTCGTAATTTAATTACCTCTGCTGTTGCCATTACTTGGAGAAAAGACAAATGTCTGTTTTTTTACACACAAATCAAGTATTTATCACATTCCTTTCTTTTGTGTACTTCAGTGAAATGTACTATTTTCAAGACACAATTATCCAATTAGTAATCTTGCATATTGACAGAAGAAATGACAAACACATTCCTGTTATGTAAATATATATATATATATATATATATATATATATATATATATATATATATATATATATATATATATATATATACCCTACTCATTGCTCTCTCTTTTTTTATTTATCATGCCTTGTTTTCATCACAATATTATTGTTATTATGTTAATTGATACTCAATGCTTTAATTCATTGATTGTATTACATATTTTTGTGTGTTTGTATTAACATATGGGGTGTTTTATCACAAATTCTATAATTAATTTATGCATACTCTAATGTCTGTGTATGTGGCCAGTTTAATCAATACATTTTATTATTAAGGCTATGTTACACAGCCGGAATACATAATAGGTAATTTCTGACTTAAACAGGACTAGAGTTAGCACATAAAGTAAAGTGGTGAAGGACGGATAACTTCTCTTCCTCATGTGTGCTACCCCTAACCCTCCACTTTAAAAGCATATTCATGTAAGATAAAAGAAATCTTTAAGACGTACTTTTCTCATATTCATTCATATATTAAGCCAGCACTATATTCTTTGAGTGTGGATGTTATAATCAATTGAAAGAAAGTTAATTAAAATGAACCATAAAAGTGAAACTGCACCAAATTTCAGATAGCGCATAAACTTAGTGACAATAGTGATTTCTCTGTTATACACAATAGTGACTATGAAATCAAACAGATATAAGTTAAAATATAAATATTGGCAAAATATCTTATTGAGCCAGATTCTGAAGGACTTGTTTTCAGTGTTACTGAAGTAAACCACTTACAATGAGGTCTTTGGAATCTGAGCCCTGTTGTAAGCCTGTTTATACATAGGCCTAACACCGAAGTAAGTCACTTACACTGAGAGGAGGTCTTTTGGAAGCTGGCCCCCAGTATAAGCCTGTTTATAGATAGACCTTAAACTGAAAAAAGTCACTTACAGTGAGATCAAGTCTTTTGGAATCTGGCACCCAGTCTAAGCCTTTTTATGCATAGACCTAACACTGAAGTAAGACATCTACACTGAGAGCAAGTCTTTTGGAATCTGGTCCCCGGTGTAAGCCTGTTTACAAATAGACCTTACACCAAAGTAAGCCACTTAAACTGAAGAAAGTCGCTTACAGTGAGATCAAGTCTTTTGGAATCTGGCACCCAGTCTAAGCTTTTTTATAGATCGGCCTTACATTGAAGTAAGTCACTTATGCTGAGAACAGCTGTTTTGAAATCTGGTCCCCAGTGTAAACCTGTTTATAGAGAGGCCTTACACCAAAGTAAGTCTCCTACACTAACAGCACCCTGTGTAAGCCTGTTTACAAATATACCTTACATTGAAGTAAGTCACTTAAACTGAGAGCAGGTCTTTTAGAATCATGCCCATTGTTATTCGAGAAATATAACAACTAGTCAACACCTGAGATTAACAAATAATGCAAAGTACAACTTAAATTGTATATGTGTGTTTTAAATTTTGTTTTGATGTTATAAATATTGGAAATAATCTGATTTATTCGTTTTTTTTTCTTGTTATATCTTTGAAAATATTTTTTTTTTCAAAAAGAAAAAAATACAGTTGGCTGCTTTAACTGTAGAAAGTATTTTATCATATTGGTCTACCAGGTTTGCTGACCTGGTTATTTTTATTTTGTTGCTATAACCATAGAAAGTCACAGACTGTAACTAATCACATTGCTCAAAATATCCAAAAGGTTCAGAACTAATCACATGGATAACACCTAAAACAAAACTCAAACACATTGAAATAGCTGAATTTTTTTTCTTGCAGGAGATATGCCTTCTCCTGCAGCTAACATGGGTGGAGGAGGGGGCCTGAACACTCAGGAAAAGAGTTCATTAACAGTATCCTACAGCAACACTATTTATTTTTGATGAAGCTGCCATTATTATGTTTCAGATTATAAACCTTTCAGTCCAACATCCTCTTGTACCACTAGCAACAGCATTGCTGACATTAACATAACTGTCATACAAACCATATAATATATACCACTGCACAATTAAAAAAAAATACATGTGAATTCTGTGAGTATTTCTAAGGTGTAAGTGAGCTACAATTATATTTTGTTTGCCATCTGTTTCCAGAAGCAGGAAATGCAGGGAACACACAATGGAATGGGTTTCTATTGTCATATCAGGGGGATCCAATATGTGTCAGCATGGGGGACATTGTCAACAGACCACATTGCTTAGCCAAGGATGGCTGTACCTGTACTTTTGGATATTGGCTAAAACTTTCCTCACCCCATTAGAGCCTTTTTTTAGGCAATTCCAAAAAGACAAAATTCCCAACATAGTGAGAAAACCTGCAAACAACCTTAAGGTGTTACTGCTCAGTGCTTAAACAAAAAAAAAAAAAAGAAAAACTAGACACTTCAAGCCATCCTCACTCTAGAGAATGAAGACATATATGCTGAGACTAAGACTTGGTTTAAAGCTGTAGAACGTAATCCAGCAATGAAGGCTACAGTGCTTTCCACACATTTAGACCATCAGCAGCACAGACTTGAACCAAAAGTGGCAGTGTCTCAATCTACATTAACAGTAGACTTACCTCCAGATTGGTAATATGGAATGATAGCATGGAACTCATCCACATGCAAATCACAATAGATAAGGTCCTTCACCATATCAAGGCTAGCTACAGGTCACCATCTATGTTCCTAGAGTCTCATGGCTCTTACCTAAACCTACCAGAGGCACTCACCATCCAACCAATCACCCCATTCATGGGTGAGTTTAACTACCCTTCTAAAGACTGGGAAACTTACACTGCCTCAAACTCACAGAAACAATGCTTCCTGGAGTTAAACACCATGGAACAGATATTGCATGCTTCAATATGCGGATCACACATACTGGATCTGGTACTCACCAACATGAGAGACCATTGCGCCTCCCATTCCCCAACATGAGACAGCATTTTACCCCCCAACATGTCACATCCTCACTAGTGAGGTTGGATCACAAAGCTGTCTCCTTTAAATAAAAATCAACCCGGAAAACCCAACTAAACCAGTAACAGTTAGGAACTATTCTAAGGCAAACTACATCATATTAAGTGACGGTTTGCCAAAATTTGAAGATACCTATGCAGAATAATTCATAGAGTCCCACACAAACACGGGAATGGCTGCATAGAGGCTGCCATACCTATCAGAAGTAAACCCAAAACGAACGCTAAAAGCAAAGCTCACTGATGGAATCCTCATCTAAACAGGGTATATATTCAAAGAACAAACTCATGAACAAAATCAGGAAGAGCAACTCCCTTAAAGACAACTGCTCCCTTATATAACTAAACAGGAAACTAAGAGGCCTAATTAAGTCCAACAAAGCCAAATATGAGGTCAGTATAGTCTCATAGGCCTTTCTTAGCTATGCCCAGAACCTTACAGGTAACAGCAGCAGTGTGCAGAACTGGTCGTGAATGGTATCACCTTTACTAATCAGGTTGACATAGAAAATGTATTGGCTGATTAATTCAGACCAAATGTCACCCCCCCCAACTCTCCCCCCAGCTCCTCCAGGTGAAATTCACTCCACCATACTTCTCCCAGCTATTGGCATGGACCAGGTGCTGGTAGCATATGCTAATGCCAAGAACCCTGCCTCTGTGAGTCCTGATGACATCATCAGTTGCCTCCTGAACAGTCTAAAACATGACCTATCAGGACCACCTGAACCACTCATCAAGTACAGACTCAAAACAGGCTACGGTCAAAGTGAATGGAGGTCTGCAACAGTCATTCCCCTCTGTAAGGGCTAAACATCATCTGACCCAGGGAACTACACATGTATCAGTCTAATGAACCTAATATCATCAATAAAATCATTTGACCTCAAGCAAACAGAAACCTTCAACTCCATCCTAAAATAATGCAACTGTACCCCTTAAAACACCTTAACTTAGATGAAGTGGTCCAATACTTGAATAATTTATTCCTAAATGCACTTAACTCTCTGGCCCAGTTCAGGAAAAAAGCACATCAAAGCAAAACCAAATCAACAGCTAAGTATAGACACTATACAAATAATGAAGCAAAGAGATAGAGCCTGCCTATACTATCAATCATCTAAAACCCAATGTTCTCTCCAGAAATATCGCCAACTAAGAAACCTAGCCAAAACACACATTAGGAATGATAAAAAAAATCTTACTATACACTAATCCAGCAAAAACAACAAAACAATCCTCAGAAATTCTGGGCCAGCATTAAACTACTCTTAAACACAGGAGAAACCACCACCCCCACCCTAAACCTCCACAGTTCAACAGATAGTACAACAGCCCAATTCAATTCTCACTTCATTAACTCCATACAGTCACTACTAAACAATAACAATCGTTCTCCACTAAGTAGTTCCAGTAACTCTGCCCCTCAAAACACTATTCTGTCTTTGAAGCCCATACAAACCAACTTCATAAAAAAACTCCTCATCAAGCTACAACCAACAACACTTGCCACAGACCAGCTGCCTGCTAAATTTCTGAAGTTAACTGTCACCTCTATTTCATACCAAGTATCCCTCCTCATTAATCGCTCCATCTCAAACAATATGCACATAAACTTTGGAAAAACTCCCACATAATCCCTCTGCACAAAAGAAGCACACCTACAGAATTATCAAATTACAGGCCGATTGCCATACCCCCCCCCCCCCATTCTAGAAAAATGCATACATTCTCAGCTACTGACTCACCTATTTCAAAATAACATCCTCTCAGGTTACCAACATGGTTTTAGACATAAACACAACACCACTACCACCCTCCCTAATTTCACTAATTCTATAACCAGCTAAAAAACAGTGGCAACCACGTATCAGCCACTTTCCTAGATATGTCAAAGGCACTGTTTCCCATCAAAAACTACCATATGAACTATCCACCATTAATCTCCCCCACTCTGCAGTCTCATGGTTTCATAGTTACCTCTCTGAGCACAAACAAGCAGTTAAATGGCTGGATGAAATTTCAACCCTGCTACCTGTCTCTGTTGGAGTCCCACAAGGCTTAATCCTAGCCCCACTACTCGTTTGCATCTTTACCAATAAACTTAATTCTGCAACCAACCACACCATAACCGTCCAATATGCAGATGATTCCACTATCATCTGCTCAGCTCCCATCCTCCCCAAACCCATGACTAGAACCCAAAAAGTCTTCACTGACATCGAGCAATATCTTTCAGAAAACCAGCTCATTCTAAACCCTAACAAGACAAAACTTCACTAATAATAGAACTTCATTTCCACCACCCCTAGTTTTCATCCTAGCCTCCAAAAATATGAAAAAGAAACCTGTTGAAAATACCAAATTACTAGGAGTCACTATCAACAACTCACTAAAATATGACAAACACTGTACTATAAAAAGGGTCCACATTAAACTTGTTTCATTTTACAGAATGAAACCATTTCTCACCCCTACCTACCATAAGATAATCAATTACCAGAACATATCTGCTATCCTCTTTAATGTATGCTTCCCTATTTTCACTAACCTTAAGAAATGTGATTTTACCAAACTGGAGGCCTGCTATCACAAAATAGCTAAATTTGCTATCACCTTCCTCAACTAAACACACCACTGCACTGCCTTAAAATATCTAAATGGTTGAAACTACCAAACCTACTATTATTCAGACAAGCTAACCACATATGAACTTATAAGTATGTATTTCTCCCTGGAATCTAATTCCTAAAACCATCCCTTTAATATACTAAAACTGTTAGCCATAGTCAATATCATACAATTATGTATAAAACTTATGATGCTAGAAATCTAAGTATAATTACAAGTGATACTTATGATACTTTTCAAATCTATGTATAATTTGTGTGAAACTTACAAAGCTTTACATATCTATGTCTTTCTCATTAACCTAATGTACTGTTTGGAGCTTTTCTCCACAGGCCTCTGCCAAAAATTAGTTACTAGCCCAGTCAAGCCATGCCGGTAAACAAATGTAAAAAAAAATAAAATGAAAGAAAGCAAATAAATAAATTATCGGTAAGAAACGGAACACAAAGAATTAGTCCAGATAAATCACTTTAGCTAGCAGATTTTTCTCTCTCTAACACCCTCCCTGTGGGAGGAATAAAGATGCTGTGTTGAAGTTTCAAGTAATTTATTCAGTTAAGAAGGTAGATGAATGGGTGTTAAAACAAAAACACTCATCCATCTATGTACTTAACTGAATAATCTTCTTGAAACTTCAACATGGCATCTTTATTCTTGTCTCAGGAAAGGTATCAGAATGAGACAGTCTCCTAGATCTGCTAGCTAAAGTAATCTTATCTGGACTAATCCTCGCTTCTTGTTAGTCCTGTCACCTTCTGGGTCACAGGTTGGATACCAGACTTCAGTTGAGCACTCTGGATTACAATGTTAGGGTATGGCATCCAAGTCCAGTGAAGTTATAGTACCACTCTACTCAGCGTTTATTAGACTTGCCATTTCCCCCTTTGGCATGTACCTAACCAGACACTTGCAACAATTGGGATGCCCACAAACGTTTGTCACCAGGAGAATTCAGGGCAAAAAGTCCATGTCCTACACTGATTGCCTAAATGCTCTGTCTCTGTATTTGGTATTTTACAGGCTGCTGAGAGGGGAGCTTTGTCTGTTTCACAGAGCTTCCTCATACCAAGCCCTGATGGATCTGTTGCACATGTGCAAAATAAGCATCACCAGAAACACTAAATCTAGGGATCTGAACTTCACTTGTGATATAAACAGAACATGCTGGAGAGATACAGATATGTGTCCCAAAGGATCCCCGCACTATAGAATAAGGTATGGATCCATGTAAAACAGAATTTATCCCTCACCCTATTCAAATAGAACCTTGACAATTGTAGGGGAAATCGTAATTCTGCCACTAGTCTGGCTCCCATGTCCCTTATGAGCACAGGCTGTCAATAATAAAAGTATTATAAAAGTAACCCCCCCCCCCCCACAGATCCCTTAGTTAACTTCTTACTAACATGCTCCATCTTCACTGTATAGGCCCCCATGATATTCAGGACCCAAATGGTTTGGGGTGAGCGGCAAGTCTTGTAAGGGCCCTAGTGGTCATTAGCCTAGTAACCACCTATGAACTTCTGAACCTATAAAAAGAAGAGAAGAAGAAGTAAATGGACTACAGTAGGTCAAAGTGAATGCATGCACATCAGGAAGCCCATTCCCATGGCATAGAGGGGCACAACTTTATCAGTAATCCAAGTAACCTTTGTTCAAACAGTGATGTGAGCGCTAAGGGATGGGTTGGGATGGTGTGAGTGAATGCCTGTCACAGTGTCAACCTTCTCAGGGTGAGTGATGATGGCTCACTATGGTAATGACATATGCATGAGTGCAGATGTAAAGCTTATAGCAAAGAGCCCATCCTGGGGGTGGCAGGAAAAGGTGAGGGAGGTGATGGTGACCCCCTGTGTTGGTGACATATGGAGGATTGTAGGTGAACAGCCTGTAGTAAAGTACCTATTGATGCTTAAACCATGTAGCAGGAAGATGGTATATGGATTAATGTGCGTACACTTCCTGGCACAACAATTGTGAGGTTTACAGCGCTACAACATGGCTGAGGGAATTAAGAGTATAAATAAAAAACAATATCCCCACCCTCCCAGAGGATGGTGGTACCACTCTCAGCACCAGAATCATCCCTGTGAAGGTAATAAATGGACCAGTGACCTTTCAGCCTTGGGATGAACAAATGTATGTATTGCATATCTGAGGTGGATGTGCCGTGCTATACTGGCTGCCCAGAAAATAATCAGTGCATTCATACCTAGATTTCAAGGTCAGTAATTTTGTTTTATATTTGAATTTAAAAAAATACAGTTGTTGTTGTGTCTTTTGGCTTTTCCAGGTTAAAGGTCGCCACAGCAGAACTCTGGTCTGCTAATGATTGGCAGTTGATTTTTACATACTGAGTTGCCGGCCCTGACACACAACCTTGATCTGAATTAAAAAAATACAGTACCAGTAATTAAACTATTAAACAATCATAGCCCTCGTGGTTTCTTTTTCTTTTATATGATGAAGACAAATTTAACTCCTTTGAGTTAGTCTGAAAATAATGCATAACTCAGCAACATCTTATATATTTTCTTATAAGAATGAGAACAGAAGGATAGGAAAGATACTAAAATCACAAAAAAAATAAACATATCCTACTAAAGTTTGAACAGACAGAACTCTTTGAGAAACTTTATACGATCTCAAAGCAGAAACAATAACTGCTCTCTCAAATACTTTTCAAACAATTAGTCATAAAGCTGTTAATGTTCCCTTCATTCACAGTATGCACCATATATATATATATATATATATATATATATATATATATATATATATATATATATATATATATATATCTAGAGAGAGAGAAAGACAGACAGATCTCTCACTCTCTATATATATGTATATATATATATATATATATATATATATATATATATATATATATATATATATATACATATATCTATATATATATATATATATATATATATGCACACACACACACACACACACACACACACACACACACACACACACACACACACACACACACACACACACACACACACATACATATATATATATATATATATATATATATATATATATATATATATATATATATATATGGGTCTACTTTATGTGCGGGAAGTCAGAGAATATCGAATATGATATTCTCGACATGAGTACACCGAAAGGGCAAAACATCGGAAATGGAAATGGAAATCTCTGTAGGTGCAGATTTCCATTTACTTCAATGTAGTGTGATCTCGGAGTTGGTATATTTAAGTAGCGGGGGGGTGAGGGGTGGAGGGGTTGCTTGACCCCCTGCCTACACTAGTTTAAATTCTTTTTTTTTGTGTATTTTTTTTTTTTTTTGGACTTCAATTGTTTAATACTTCGATGTATATGGTTCACTCCATATGCATTCGAGCTATTAAACTTTTGAGGTCCTAAAGTAGACCCTAGATATATATATATATATATATATATATATATATATATATATATATATATATCTATATATATGTATACACATATATACATATATATATATATATATATATATATATATATATATATATATATATACACATATATACATATATATATATATATATATATATATATATATATATATATATATATGTATATATATATATATATATATATATATATATATATATATATATATATATATATATATAGATATATATGTGTGTGTGTGTGGCAACTGGTCCAATGACCGCAACATCAACAACCAAACTATTGATGTAATTACATTGAAACACATGATGTCGACACACACTTTGCAAGTTCCATGGATTACTCTGGAGAAAGCTAAAACAAAAAAAAGTAGTTTTTTTCAAGAGATCAAGCCTCTCGGCATCCTCCAGATTACTTGCTAATTATATATACTAACTCTAAGATCACACAAATGCTGATGAAATGGAATATCCGAATATCCCCCTTATTGGGGATTATTGATCTCACACACCTGTCCAGCATCTGTCTCAGTTGACCAAATGGTGCTGACCACACATATGTTGATGTTGTGGTCATTTGACTAGCTGGCCTACTCCCACAGACCCATAGACGCAAAGATACACACACAGTAAGCATGTTTTTCAGTGGGTAACCCAACTTTGGTCACTGGAATGGCAGCTGGGAAGAATATGCACATGCAGATGACATTTCAGTGTAGCAAATGCACTTTTTGTGATGCATGGCAGAGGTATGAGGTAGTCTGTATGTTCATGAGTTAATACAGATTGCCAAACCAGGTACTGATATTTTCATACTTTCATCTTATACTCTGTATTTCACATATCAACTTGCTCCAGATACTTATCCATGGCTTGTGTGCAAGACAATATTGTGTTGTATTGTGTAATCGTGTGCAGTTGTGTACTTGTGTGTGTCTCTGTGTTCATGTATCTGTATGTTTACTTATGTGAGTGGGTAGTTTCTCCATAGTAACCATAATATTCTATATAAGAGCTTATGTGTATTATCAGTATTGTGTATACATATTCTCTGAGGGATATCACTTGAGCACATGTAGTGTGTAATGTTTCCATTTGTGCAAAATGTTCACACTGCTGTACATTTATAATTATATCACTGACATATACATGTGATAATGAATGCCTTTGTGTTTCATATTACTTAATACTTACTTCGCTTGTCTGCATTGACTAAAGTATAAAGAATGATCTCAAAAATAAGTAGTCTTAATAGAAAATAAATAATAAAAATAATAATTCACGTTCCTGTCAAAAAACAAAACAAAAAAAAAACTTCAATTCATTTAGAAATATGCCTTGCATCCCTAGCAGTTGTTTTCCTAAGTCTCTTCATCTTCAGTTTTCCCCATCAATCAGGGATTTCCATTTTTGTGACACAAGATTTCCATTAATTATTATACTGTAAACATCTAGTGTTTTTGTTAAAGTATTATCTGTACTCACTTCTCTTTTTGTCCAACTGTTTAAAGTATATCTACCAGTCACTACTTTGAAGGCCTGTGACACAAGGGAAGTTTTCAAAATACTGTACATCAATGGTCGCTTCACCCTCCCTAAAAAAACACTACAGGTAAAGAAAAACAACCTATGCCCTTCTGTGCCACTCTCTGCTGAGTGCAGCATACTAACTGTGTGTGCATTTAATGCTGGGCATTTATTGCTTCCTTCTTTAAAACTGAATGAGCAAGCAACCTGGGGAGGTGAGGTCCAAGTATCTTTTATTCATCAAATAGTATTGCATTAGAAATGTCATTAATTGTTCCTAAAGTTAGCTATTTCATGGACATTTCAGCAGTCAAGGTTGTTAAATCATCTTTTTCCTGGTTAGAGGTCGCCATAGCGGAACTCCAGTCTGACCGTTAATGATTGGCAGTAGAGGTTTACGTGCTGGCTTGCCGGGCCTAGCCCACAATCTTCAACGAAGGAACGCCCATTCACGTATGTCACCACGCAGAAGACGCTTTAACTGAGGATCGAACGGGCAACGTGTAATTGTGAGGCGACAACGCTACCTCAGCAACGCCACCGCAGTTAAATTGTCTTTAATAGATAAAAAATTCAGCTCGCTGAGATGTCCATATCTTATTTGTCTGCATAAGTGTTTTTGTTTTCTATGTTCTAATTCATATTACAATTGACAATATTAAAAAGGTTGTATAGCTTTACTGCCATGCAGGAAGCAGTTATTACAATTTACCATTTATTGTAGTATTTACAGACAGCAGAATATGACTTATACGGGACTGGAAGGGAACGAGCTGATGTAACAGATTTTCAGAAAGAACACAAAAGGTTGGCTAGCATTGTATGTCGCTGGATTGTTTCATACATTATGTGGTGAGGTGCCCCCAAGTCTGTTGATAAGTGAGACTCTCTTATAATAAAATAGATATATTCAGGCCTATATATTAATCGCTGTGGTGTACCCTTGTGATTATATGACTGTATTTCACAATATGCTTCCATTTCATCTTGTGCATACAAAGGCAGATTATCTACACAGTGTTGTGATACATGACAGCATTGTTTCTTTCAGTGTTGTGCAGAAGCCTCATCTAAGCTGCTTCTGATATTCACTGAAAAAGTTTGACACACTGTTAGTAACAGATGTTGTTGATGCCATATATAACATAGTTTTAAGAGATGAAATGACAAACTTGTGACTGAACATTCAGTGAATCACATGTTTATATAATCTGTTTAACTTCCCATATCAGATTTCTTGTCCTTGTCACACAGCTGTTATTCTTTAGTTATGTTACCTCTCATCTTTCCCAAACATTGGTATTCATGCTTCTAAAACCACAATGACAAAAGTCATAGCAAAAGGACAGAAAAAGGAAACGTTTCTTATTTTGCAGAATTAAAGATAAAAAGGTAATTCTATATTTAGAAATCTAATTCTCAGTGTGCTTTATTTGTGCTGTGGAAAGTAATGTGATTCATATGAGGCAATAGTGCTTTGTACTGCACAGTGAACAGACAGAGCGGTGTAATTATGATAATATAAAATCACTATTGCTTTTCAGCAACCACTAACAAGATGCAATAATCATGCACGCACGCACGCACACCCATACATACATATATATATATATATATATATATATATATATATGTATATATATATATATATATATATATATATATATCCCCGATGAGACTTTCTGCCGAAGCAACCAAAAGTGCTGTTCACCGAAGCAGCACTTTTGGACAAGTATGCTCGTTCTGCTGGTTGCACTACGGTGTGCATAAGGGAAAATTCCCTTTTCCCCACTGTAGTATGACCTCAGAGTGAGAATATTAAAGTAGGGGGGGGTGTGCAGGGGGGCTTGCTCCATGCATAAAAGTAGATTTATTGTTTTTTTTTTTTTTTTAACACACTTTAAAGAAAGCGCTTTTTCAGTAAAAGTGCTTTCATTAAAGTGCGTTCTGTTATTGTGGATTCGGGATGTTGAGGTTTCGTTCAACAGTCCTAGATCCATATATATATTTTATATATATATATATATAGAGAGAGAGAGAGAGAGAGCGCACGCATAGAACAACTTCTTGAAATCATGGTTGCTCATCCTGTAACAGGTAACTCTTACCTAATGCTGTGTTTATTCATTGTTTTGGTAAATATGGAGTGGAGTGTAGGCTTCTTCCCTGTATTGTATTATTGTGAAACAAATCCAGACAAAAAGGTTTCCAGAACACTTTTAGTAGTGTTTATAATTCACTGCTCCAGTTCTGATCTGTCACCTGCAATGACTAAATCACACAGTCCACAGAACTGAGGATGTAGCAGGAGAAAGCAGACTAAAGTTCAGCATCAGCAGCCAGGAAGATAATTAAGTCAGCATCAATGTAGTATTTCATAAATCTGTTTGGATGAATAAAAAGTCTTCAAAATGAAAAGTTTCAACTATTTCTCACAGCACTGATAGTGATACCAGTGAATTTCATTAGGGCGATGATGACACAGATCTGTGCGTGGAAGTCTTATTGCATAATATATCGCAGATGTTAACAGAATGCCTCTTATTTTGAGAATAATTAAGATATTTTATCATAATGTAGAACATGGAGGTATTGTAACGTAAATAAGGCCTACATTGATATCCATTTATTTATGTAACATGGGAAAATGCATAATATAGGAAAGAACTCCTAAATGGGGCAAGGATAAACATTCGAGTAACCACAGTTTGAGGTATAAATGATCAAAAACAGCATTTCAATCTGTGACTTCCACAAAGACTGCTCATGCTCATATCTGGCTGCAAGAAATCTTTGCTTTGTTCACAAACCTTGGTCTTTCCCTTCTTATGATTTAGTTCATTGTTAAAATACTAATGAGGATGTATGGTAGAAATTAGAAAGTCTTGATATGGGAGGTGAAACAGTAGATTATTCCGAAGTAGTACTGTGTCATACCACAATAGTAGACCAACAAGTTACTATTGCTGTAAGTTGGCACACTGCACTTGGAAAGACAATATTCTCCTCACTGCTGTGTAGTCATGGTCAGTGGTAGGGATTCACAGAGATTTCAGCCATCCTAGCTGTGCCAACAAAGAATTGCACACTATGTTTAATACAAAGGAAGGGATCACATGTCTGTGTCTCTCCCACTGGTGGCATGTTAGTGTTGTCATTATGTTAAGGTCATTACAATGCATGCTTGCAGTGCTGTGCTTGTGTGCAGTATGTCTGTTGGTATCCATTTACATTAAAGTATTATTTGGATCATTTCTCACTTGTACACAAGATATCATAGCTCACCAGTAAAATACCGAGCATCACATCTGCATTGCAGAGACATTGGGAACATCTATTCCTCACTTAGTCCACAGTTGCATTGTTTTAAATGTCAGGTTACATCTGGCCATGTGGCACAGACTGAGAAAGTCTTAACTGTGGCCCAGACAACCTGTGATCAGTTACTTGAGACACTGGAAGGGTTGGGTGGGAATGAAGCGAGAGAGTGTCCAATGTTAACTCACCAATTCTAGGGGTAAGGAGGCAAATAGACCCATGCCTCTGTTGACCCCAGTTGATAAGTCTGGTTAATGCAGCAGGCTGCAAATCATAGGGTTGCCATGTTTACTTGAAGCGTACAGAGTCAGAATATATATGTGAAAGTGTGGTCCCACCTAGATAACAACACAAAATGGCTGCAGTTATTTTTGGGCATGTGCTTTAGTAAGTGACTAAACTAAGTGTATTGAAGCATCAGCTGTAACTAACATTATTTCACAGGTTCATAAGTGTGTACTAGGCTAATGGCCCTGGAGCATTTACAAGCTTAGCCCATATGATTACCCTGGCATTGTGCCACCCGACCTCAGTTCCCAGTGCCTCAGTCGAGTAAAGCCACTGGAGTGATCATTGGGGTGAATTTTCTATTTCCCATCCACTCATCAAAATTTTCTGTTGAAGAGGGCCAGTGAGGTGCTCTCCTTGACATGTATGGGAAGTCTGTTCCATAGCATGGGCAGTCTCTGGGTTATGAGCCTGTCCCTCCAGCATGTTCTGTTGGTTGTGGTAATGAGGTTGAGGTCTCTGGAGCATATGGTGCGGAGGGATTGGGATTTCTTTAGATGTAGCATTTCTAACAGAGCTGGGTCAGACATGGCTTTGTAAGTCAAGCAGAGATTGCCTCTAAGTAGGCGATATGAAACAGAGAATAGTTGGAGTTTTTTAGTCTGTCCATATAGCACAAATGTTTAACGCCTAGGACCCTCTTTGTGAGGTACTTTTGCGGCCTTTCCCATTGTTGTAGGTGTTTAGTGAGGTACATGCCAAATGGGGCATTGTACTCAATGATTGGCCTAATGAAGGAAGAGTATAGGGAGACAATGACCTCTTTCTTCCTAGATGCAAGACCCTTAGTAATGAGATGCGCCACATAGAAGGACTTTCTGACCACAGCGGCAGTGTGGTGGTCAAAAGAGAGGTTGCTGTCAACTTGTGTTCCCAGATCTCTTATAACACCTTATGTGTTCAGTGGACTACCATTGATGTGGTAATTCATGGGAACTGGGTTTTTACCAAAGGGGATGATGACACATTTTTTTGGCATTGAGCTTAAGGCCGTGGTTCTGACACCAGTTATTGGTCTCAGTTAGTCCTTTCTGTAGGATGTCAACATCACTTGGGGAGTAAATAATACCTCCCAACTTGCAATTGTCTGCGAACTTTGTCAGCCAGAGTCCCTTTGTGTTGGCCTGGACTTCAGAGAAGTAGATACCAAACAGGAGAGGACCCAGGACTGAACCCTTTGGGACTCCACCCATGACTGGTCGGCAATCTGACTTGGAGTCAGCTACTGTCACACTGTGGGTTCTACCTGTGAGCCAGTTTGCAACCCACCTAGTGATATGGGGTTGATGCCTAGCTTAGCGAGTTTTTCTATGATTTCTGAGTGGGGACTGGTATGAAAGGCCTTGGCCAGATAAAGGTAGGCTGTATGAACCACCTTGTTTTCATCCACAGCTCTGGTGACTGACTCAAAGAAGTTGACCAAGTTGAGCAGGCATCATCTATCCTTCACAAAACCAAACTGTATGGGATCCAGAGTTTGAAGATTCCCTATATCCTTCTTTATTAGGTCCACGATGATGCGTTCCATAGCTTTGCATATCAGACTCATCAGGCTAATGGGGCGATAGTTCCAAGGGTCTGTAGTTGCTCCTCCTTTGTGGAGAGGGATGACTGCAGCAGTGCGCCATTCAGTAGGGACAAAGCCTGAGGTGAGGTTGTGATTGAACAGTGCACACAGGTACCTTTCCATGTACTCCATGCAGCTGCTCTGTTCATACAAGTCTTCTTTGATATACTTTTATGTTAAACACAAAGGTGCCTCACGCTGAAACTTAGTGATAACATTACATTATTAATCACCCCATTTTATGAAGTAACACATTGGCATATTCACTAAAATAGATTTGTCATGCAGTTTTTGTGATTTGTAATATAACATATTGGCATATTTACTAACATAGGTATGCCATTCAGCTTTTGTGGTTTGTGAAATAACATACTGAGGCATTCACTAGCACAGGTGTGCCATACAGGTTTTTGTGGAGATAATTTTTCAGTGAAACTCAGCTTACATTATAGTGCATATCAGATATGTCTTATAATTATTTTTTTTCATTTTGTGAGTTCCCCATCAATGCTCATACATTTTATCTCATGTGATGCCTCATAAAATACACTAAGCTAAACAAGTTTTAACTATAACTTCAATAAACTGTTGAATATTTGACCAATTTCGTGAATAGTAGCTGAGCCGCTGTTGAAGGGGTAGGGCTCCATGTTAGAAGTAGTCAGCAGGCAAGTTTCAAACAAAATCTGTGTTGCCACCAGTGTAAAGAGGAAGTAAAGTTGCTGGGCTTATAACTGCTGCACAGACCTACATCCGCAACACCAGGGAGTTCTATAGGGAAATCAGCTGTGTTTACAAGGAGTACAAATATGTGAGCATTTCGTACTTTAAGCATGGATGTGACTGGGTTTCAGACTAAAAATGACTCATCTCAAATTTCATAATAGTGACTAACTGTATTAAATCATAACTCTTGTTTGAAAAAGGAAAGAATAAGGTAGCTGCACCTAGAAATAGATGTCCGAACATGAGACAACTAGTCCAAAAAAGTGGTTTTATTGTTAATGAATTATCAATAATGATTTTAATTAATAATATTCTGTAAAGTACGACTAAGCTTCATAATCAAATGGATTATGGCAATGTTACCTGGTTTTATTCAATGGTATCATTTATAATTGTCTTCTTTTAATAATAGAAGGATTCAGTACTGGACCAAAAGCTTTTAGCTGTTGAAAATGACACATTTCTTCTTATCTGGTAAGGGTCCCCATGTTCTGAATTTTTTTTAAACAATTTACATAATTAGCAGATCAAAATATAAAGTCAATGCAGCAGTTACTTCTTCTTTCGGCTTTTCCCAGTTAGGGGTTCCCACAGCAGAACTCAGATCCACCAATGATTAGCAGTGGATTTTTACAGAGCCGAGTTGCCAGCCCGACGCCCAACCTTCAAAGAAGGCACGCCCATTCACGCTTGCACCTACCAGCATGTCTTTAACGTTTTTGAGGTTTATTGCTGGATATCTACAAGAATTTTATTAGATTTAACAAAATATATGATACATAGCACTAGTGAAATTTAAATGAGTTTTTGCAACTGAAAAAGCATTTGTCATCACTTACTGAACTTAACTCAGCAATGGAACTCAAAACGTGTATTTTGTCTGAAAGGTAAATAGTGCTGCTATAAGCTATTCTATTATTTAGCCAGTATGTTAGCGGTCCCTTTCAAATGCAGAATACTCACTAATTACTATTACAGATATATTACTTTTCCTGCATTTACTTTAAAATAAATGTATGTCTTTTTAAGAAATAGCTGCATTAGAAACTTTTGCAGTACCTAGAAAACTTCAGAAACTACAGGCTAATTAAAGTTTTAGTATCAGAATATTTTATAAAGAAAAAGCATAAATGACTAAGTAACTTATGAGAAGTCTGGAGTATTTAAGACTCTGGAGCTTAATAAATGTGTCTGACATTTAGCTTGTAGCATGGCTTTTATCTCTGAGGGCAGTCTGGCAATATATCTTCTGCTAGCTCTTTTCAGCCTACTGTCACATCCTATAATCATGGGCAACAACTTATGCCTATCAACACTGAATGTAAACACAGAACTGTTAACTTACATCATATTTCATAATTATCTTCATAAATACGAGATTGTGTTATACAATCACAAATATTATCATATACATGCATGTAGCCCTGAGTACGCCACATAAAAACAAGTTTATAGAAAAATGACCAAAGGTCAGTTAAAATATAGCTCTCATGAGAAACATCTAAATCAAAATACATCAGATGTTAAAAATTATACATGATGTAAAATAATAGTTATTATTAAAGAATTAAAGGCTGTTTATTATACTTTACTACTGACAAACAATATACACCATATTTTTTATGTTCTAACTGCTTTCAAAATGCT
>NC_056738.1:570665480-570692980 GCF_019279795.1 Protopterus annectens | reverse complement strand
CCCTTCACCAACATGCCCATTGAAATCTGCTTCAATCACCAGTCTCTCACCCTTGGGTACAGTTATCACCACTTCATCCACCTCACTCCAAATTTTTCTTTCTCATCCATCGCATACCCAACTTGTGGAGCATATGCACTAACAACATTCATCATTACACCATCAATTTCCAACTTCATAAACATCACTCTATCTGACACTCTTTTCACCTCCAAAACACTCTTAGCATACTGTTCCTTCAGGATAATGCCTATGCCATTTCTCTTCCCATCGCGATAAAACAATTTGAAACTGCCTCCAATACAAGTAGCCTTGCTCCCCTTCCATCTGGTCTCTTGCACACACAATATACCAACCATCCTTCGGTGCCATCATATCAGCTAGCTCTCTCCCTATACCAGTCATACTGCCAACATTCAAAGTTCCGACCCTCACTATCACAGTCCTAGCCTTTTCCTGTCTTCGGGCATGCCTTTTACCTCTTCTCCTCCTTCGACCAACAGTAGCCCAATTTCCGCCAGCACCCTGTTGGCCAACAGTACTGGTGGTGGTCGTTGTTAACCCGGGCCTTGACCAATCCAGTATGAATTTCTGTACTGTTTTCTGCATGTATGATTTGGCAAAATTTTATGCCGGATGCCCTTCCTGACACAACCCTCCCCATTTATCCGGGCCTGGGACCGGCACAAAGAAATGCACTGGCTTGTGCATCCCCACTGGCTGGGTTAACATTTATATATGCTAATGGCATCTAATGCCTTAGACTCTTCTTCGACTAGTACATGCTACTGAGAGATAAAGAGAGGCAGTCCATGTAGTAGTAAAAGTAAGCCACCTGACGTCCATTAGAATCAGATAGGTCATATTTGTGTCCCACCTGAATAATGAAATGTGACAGCTGAGGGCACCCTATCAGGGTTGATAGTTAGTTTAAGGTAAATTAGTGACCTCTGGTGATTTTAATGTTGAATTTGTAGATTTGCAGTGGACTAAAATCATGCATGCACAATGGTCACATGTGATGGGACACATAATTACTTGTACTGTGCACACACAAAAAAAAATTCAAAGGATGCACATGCCACAACAAATACAATAAAAACACACAAAAAGGATGTATTCTACCCTCTTCACCCTTCTCACACTGCTTTTTTTAGTCAATATCACATGTATAAACTAGTAGGCAAACATCTGCTAAGTAACAGTCAATGGGTGAACAAAGTAGCACTGTATGCATTTCAAATGCAACAACAGATACTCGAGTCCCAAATGCATGAAATTCACCATCTCAAAGCCAGGGACTTGAGTGCTTTGTAGCTCATGTAGGTTTTTACTTGTGCTTCATATCAAATATGAGTTTGGCCAGACAGCTGTGGGAAGGGAGTGAGTGGGAGAGAGAATTTAGAGTTATGGAGTACGGAGGGAGTTTTAGGGTTAGGTAGCATTATGAGAAGTCAGGTTTAAGGAGCAGGAATGGAATTTTAGGAATAGGAAGTGATCAGGGAATTTAGGTTTAGGAATGGGGTTGGAGTTTGATGTTTGGCGAGCAATCTGGGACTTTAGGGTTAGTGAGTGGAAGTGGAGTTTTAGAAAAAAGAGAACAGAATTGGATTGCGAACTGGGTGAGAGTTTTAGGGTTAGAGTTAGAGCCATGATAAGACTGTTCAGAGAAAAGGTTCAGGTGATGGAGGCCTATGCTGAAGCATGAAATTGGGGTACTGGGTGTTCAAACACTTAATTTTTTGAGCAAGTGGCAGTGAGCAGGTGTATAACAAACTACTAGCATGCAAACGATTGAGGCAGACCATTCAAATACATACCAGTGAAAAAATAAAAAATCCAGATTCTACATTTTACCAAGAAAACCAGTCTATATAAATGATCAGCAAACAGTTGCAATTCACATTCATCATACAGTAAAGGAACAAAAGCTACAATGAGTTATTTAAAATTAGCAGACAAGAATGATTTCATCATCAATTTTGTCACAACAGGTTTATTCTCGATAAAGCTGTACTATATTTATTTTGTCTTTTTCTCCATTATACACAAATTTGAGCATCATGTTTCTATCACCCACACAAAAATCCAACTAATGCACTGTCAAATACTTTCAATTTTTTCCAAAAAATGCAGAAAAACTAACAGTATTAAAAAGAAATTGTAGGATGTATTTAAGTAGATTCTTCATGTTTTCCCCAGCACTTAATTCTTACTGAAGTGACCACCATGAAGTGCAGGCATGTACTTCAAGTTTCTACTTATGCCATTGCACTGTTGGGAGGTTTCCAGATCATTTTTGGAGTCATGTGGACTGATGCCTAAAGTCCACAAAGACGTATTCACTACTTTATTTGCATACATGGTACATGAGCCTTCCTTTGGAATCACTCACTGTTCTTACAATTACTACAAGCTCTGAGCAGTGAATTGCTAAGTGTAAAAATTGCTCTTGAATCCAACCTCTTTGTGAATCTTTGTAACTTACTAGCTCTCATATCCAAAGTAGTAACCCACAAGAAAACATAATAATCTTTTCCCCCTAAGAATGCAATTTAATTAAAAATATATAAAACACATCCAATGTTACAAAATTGGATGCCTACTATTTCTTATGCACGTTTCTAGCTTTAATTTTGTGGAGTAGAAGTTATATTAACAATAAACAAAGTACAATGAACAAAGCTGATATGTCTTTTGCAGTAATTATTCTTTGTAAATATTACTACATTTTTCTTTCAAGTGACCTTTATTCGTTAACATTTTAAATTATATATCTCTTCTACCATATTAACAAATGAAATTGTTTCGACTCATTTCTGACATTGAATATGATAATTATTTTTTCCTTCATTTTTATTGTTCTGTATTTTATAAATGGTTGAATTCTCACATTTAAGTGTTTTTTTTCTTTTAGCATATAGACTGAAATGTTCAATATGTACCAGCAGTTAGCAGACTCAGTGCCCCATCACCAAATAACTCTAATTTTACCACATAATGATACTCCATAGCTACAGTTAAGATTTAACATTTAATGCATTTATAAAATGAATATAGTATTGCATGTTTTAGCTTTCTGGCAATGCAAAGAAACTTTCTTCTTCATCTTTTACATTAATTCTTGGTCTTGCTTTGCTGTTATGTGTCTTGATATGTTGCCTGCTTTATTGTATGGGATATATATCACTGGAGGCCCTCCCTCTACACTGTGAATTTTTTAATCTCTAGTGCTAGCAGTTTTAAAATTGTGTCTTTCTCTCTCTTAAGTATTTAATCACCTTAATCAGACACCTCTGGTCTGCTTCAGTAAACACACGAAACAATATCTGCTCTTCAAAGTTGTTATTCACCTCTTATTGTGCTTCTTCTGTTACTCATGGATTTGTTCAAACTATGACCTATGGCTAGATTTCAAATGAGAGGAGAACTATAGTGGAGGCTGTCAGATGCAACGTCCTTATTACCTGACCCATCCAGACTCTCCCCAGATGAGAAATATAGTAAGAAGGTAGATGTAGGGTTACCACCTGTCCCACTTTGAGAGGGACAGTCCCTCTTTGGGCAGTTGTGTCCTGCAAAAAAAATTGTAAAAATGGCAAATGTCCTGTGATTTTAGGACAAAATTATTTCCTATATTTTATGTACTAGTTGCATAAAACAGTTATTCTGTATCTGAAACACCTAAATGTTATAAGAAACAGAATAAGCAACTAAAATGCTACAAAAATAAACTTTTATTTAAGCAAAAAAGTGAAATTCTGTCCTTCGTACTGACCATGGGTATGTTTCGCCCTGCAAAATCTGACGTTTGCACCAAAAATGTCCCACTCTGGGCATTTGAAAAGGTGGCAACCCTAGATAGATGCAGCCTATCATGCCAATAAGACAATCTATTATCGATGCCCCCACACAGTTTAGCTACACCAGTCAGAGGTCATGTGATTCCATAAAGGGTCATTTGCATATATCCCATGTGCCTCTAAACAAGTGGTTTAAGGAATCACACAGTGAGAACTCTAGCTTGGCTAGATTTTTTTTTGGTTTTTAATAATATTGAATCTTAACAAATCTGTTTGTCTATTCATGATGTACCTTGGCCCTGGGTACATCTGCCATCATTTGATCACCTGGAATTTTATAAAGGTTTGATAATGGCTGGTAATAAAAACTGTCCCCTGACTGATATCTAGTGGTTTCTGTAACAGATGCAAACACTGAAAAAGACTAGACCAAAGGAATACCTTGCATATTGAGTACAAAGTCCAGTTACACAGACAGAAGTGTTGGTGGCCAAGATCTGTTTAATAATCAGTCATGCAAAAGTGCATATACAGTATATATTATTTATTTATTTTCAATTAAGTGAGATAGTCCACTTGCACAATGCATTTTCCTCTGGGAAGAAAAAGGTGCATGACAATACATATTACATAGTTAATAACAGGCAGGAATTACAGCCTACAATTTATACTTTAGCAAATCACATATGTTAACAGTGGTGCAAAGTTACAGTGTTAGACACCATGATAGCTGCTCATTGAGCAGTGCTGAAGTATATGTGTTAACCTGCTCAGCTGGAGGAAGACAGGGATTAGGTAGTGAATAAAGTGAGAGTGAAAGAGAGAGAGAGCAATTAGTTGTAATTAAACAAGGAAGAGTGATTGAATATATTTAATTAATAATATGCATTAGGTTGCATTTGGACAATATAGTGCTTTTTTTTCCAATAGCAATTTTTTATTTATCATGTGGACCAAATACAGAGTTAATAAAAGAACTGACATAGGTAGAAAGCATAAGCAATAATGGTTACGAACAGAATATAACTAAAAACTACCAGACACAGTCTATAAAAGACAAATAACTATTTACACTATCTACACAAGTGCTACTAAAGCAAAACAAAAAGAGAAATTTTGAGCATATGATTGCATAGATTAAGACTTTCTTCATGAATCGTAAGTAGACCATCCATGTAACAGGAAATGTGTTAAGGAAATAGGCATCTAAATTAACAAGCTGAATAAAAGTTGACACCTAAATAAGAGCCATACACCGATATGTCAATTTTCGAAAATAAGCTCAAAAAGTAATTTCCAATATTTTTGGTTATAAAGCCATTTCTTAACATTCCTCACAATGAATCTTTGAGAGGATATGTATGTTGTTGCCATAGCTGCAAAACCATTCCATGATATTTTTGTACAATCTAGCCAATTTCTGGTTATATATATAGTTTAATTTATAAACACAAAACAATAAGGATATGTAGATACAGTTTGGAGAATTTTAAATCAGTTATGTAAAGGATGGCTAGTTCCCAAGATAGGGCTGATTTATGATATCCAATCTTTTCTAATCGCACCTTAAGACTGCACCACAGATTTTGTGAGTACTTACAAAACCATAAGCATGCAGGAGGTCCGCCTGAGGGAAAGGGCAAAAGGAACACGATGGGGAGGTATTAGGATCAAATTTATTCAGTCTCATGGGGGTATAATAAGTATTATTGTTAACCATTAGTTACATGTAATGGAGCTTTTTAAATGGGGATAAGCTAATTGTGCATCTCTGATTTGGCGTAATATAACAGTATATTTTTTACTAACCTCCAAGACATCACGCAAATCCTGTAATGATCCCTCTTTATGTTTAAGGATATCCCAAACAGTACAATCCTTAATCAATGGGTAATTCGTTAAGTTTATCATTTTATTGTTCATTTTGATATTGGGATTTGGATGAATAGGTTGGAGCAAACACAGAGCTTTATCTAATTTCAAGGATTTTATTAGATCCTGAAAGCTCTTAATTTCTTGCTTTAACATAGCACTTAGTTTGAGATTACTGAGATTTGCCTGAGCTATGAAAGGAATGGCTTTGGGGTTATTGTTACTACTGAGCACATGATCATACCATATTCTTACCCATTTTGGAGACCAATGATCCCTGCCCAGAGAGAAATCTGAAATTAATATTAATCTGATAGCGCCTATGATCCTACAATAAAGGTGGAATTCAGGTAAACTTAAGCCTCCCTTCTCTCTGGGGTAGATCAGTTTTGAATAACTTACTCTAACTGATTTGGGATACCAGATAAATTTGGTGAATACCTTATGTATATTTTGAAAAACATAGTTTGGAATGGTTGCGAATGATGCATTAAAATAATATAATAATCTTGGTAGAACATTCATTCTGATTATAGCCGCTTTAGCCATTGTGGATAATTTCAGTTGCCTCCAACTATTCAGCTCCTGCTTTATCTTTGTCCATATTTTAACCACATTGTTTTTCAACATGGATTGATGGTTATGTTTGTAAGAGATCCCTAAGTATTTAATTGAGTATACTATTTTAAAAGGAGAGTCCGGGAAGTAGCCTTCTAGATGGCTTGAGGGGTTCATTGGGAAAATATATGATTTCTTATGGTTAACTTGATAGTGTGCAACTCTTGAGTATTTGTCTATTGATCCTATAATTTTTTTTAAGCTTTTATTAGGGAATTGAAAATAAATGTTATGAGCATCTGCAAATGCAGTCAGCATAACTTTAGAGTTCAAGATTTTAGGAATTAAGTGAAAAGATCTTTGTGAAATATGAAGAAAAAGGGGCTCAATGTATAAGTTAAATAGTAGTGGTGAAAGCGGGTATCCCTGTCTTGTTCCATTAACTATTTTAATGGGGCTTGATATGGCTCTATTAATGTAAAGACATGTATAGGAGTTGCTGTATAGGGTTTCTGATAAGTTGATGAAATCTTTTGGAATCTTTAAATGAGAGAGAGATTCAAATAAAAAATTCTGATCAACTCTGTCAAATGCTTTGCAAGCATCTAAAACTAATGCATACCTCAGATTTCTTTCCTTATTGATAAGTTGAATCATAAATTCAAGGGTTAAAGTATTATCCCATGTATGTCTATTAGTCATAAAACCCGATTTTTCTGGAGAGATGATTGAGGGTATCATTTTCTTAAGTCTCTCCGCAAGTAGTGAGGCCAGTATTTTGATGTCTACATTAATCAATGAAATTGGTCTATAACTATGAGGATTAGTTCTATCAACATTATTTTTAAGAATAAAAAATTGTTTTAGAGGTGTTTATGTGTAAATCAGTAATGACATTAAATCTAATATGGTTAAATACTTTCAAAAGTATAGATGAAAGTTTAAGATTGAATGTCTTATAAAAGTCTGTTGTGAAGCCATCTAGACCTGGTGCATTGCCTAGCTTAAGCTTCTTAATGACTTCAACAACTTCCTGCTGTTTAAATGGAGCCGACAGAAGTGTTGCTTGAATATCACTGATGGGAAATTAAGATTTCCTAAAAAATTCTCAGTCTCAGAAATAGAGGTCTGATGAGCATTCACCCCATAAATTTCTGAATAAATTTGCTCAAATATTTCTAAAATTTGTGAAACTGAGTTGAATATTTTATCTTGGTAGTGCAATACAGTTATCCTAGAGGCCTCAATTTTATTGTCAATTATTCGTGCCAATGCTCTAGAAGGAGCTTGTGTCCATTCCAAATATTTCGCTATGGACCTTAGTTCTTATAGAGAGTAATTTTGTTGGTGCAATTCAAATAATTATTTTTTTGTTTTGTTTATCTGCTTCTCCAGGTCAGGGTTTTGAGTTAACTGAAATTTCTTTTCTAGTTCCTTAAGTGTAATAACTAAATTACTCTCCTTCTCTTTCCCCACTTTCTTGAAGTAAGTGGCTTTTTGGATTAGGAAGCCTTTCAGAGTTGCCTTACAGGCTGCCAATTGAACATCGTATGGGATACCAATGAATTCTAGATTATCATCCAGCTCTGTTAGGATGTCATTAATCTCCTTAATTACTTCCGATTTAAAAAGTAGATTATTGTTAAGGGACCAGTTACAGCTGTTATAGCTACTATGTGATTTGACTGACCAGTTTATTTTAATCATAATCTTTGAAGGGTCTGATAAATATCTGGGTTCCATGTAGTATTTAATCTCACCTCTTGCAAAGATTTCTGAAATTAAAAAGAAGTCCAATCTGGACCATGAGCTGTGACATTTGGAGTAGTATGTATAGGGGCTGCTCTTATCTAACTCACCGCAAAATGAGATAGGGTCAAGAAAGTAAAAGTCAGAAATCAAGTCCCCCAGGGCAGCTGATGCTTGATGGTTGTAAGACTTAGACCTACTGGTACGATCAAACATATGGTCAATTACTGAATTCCAATCTCCTCCAAGTATATTGTAATGGTCATGGTATTTACAAAGGAGATTATGCATTTCCATTATGGCGTTTTGCTGGTTCGAGCAAGGGCTATAAACATTCAGGAACAGGGTTGGCTTTGATATTTGAGGATTCAGTGCTGTGAAATAACACCACCTGCCATTCATGTCAGTCTTAAAGTCTATAATAGATTCCTGAAAATATTTTTTAATTATAATAGCAGCACCTTTGGAATTAGTGCTATCCCCAGAAGCAATTATATTTTTGATCCATTTCCTACTTACATCATCCCCCATTCCTCATCCCCCATATGTGTTTCTTGTATAATAAGTATCAGATTTAAGTATTAGGTGCAGCAACAAGTTTTTCTTGCTCTCGTCTTGTAATCCTCTCACATTCCACAAATTAATTACCCACATCTACGTCTTATGATATAACTACCACAGAGAAGGGTATCAAAAGTACATTCTACTTGAAAATCCCAAATCTCAATCTTCTGAGAAACATAAAAGTGTATATTAAGCTAGCAGCACTTGACTCTTCTAAACTATTTCTGTGCCTAAGCACTTAACCACCTTAATTGGAAGACTGTAAAAGGAGAAAAGGGTTACAAAATAGACCAGAGAAATGTCCCTGATTAATGTTTCAGGAGAGTAACCATCAAAACTTAGTATATTGAACCGATTGTATAATGTCATAAACCCAAAACTAATGTACAGTGTAATGTCAATCCCAAGACTGGTCATTTTCTACTCAACACCACAAATCCACTAAACTCCAAATTGAATTAGTGTCAGAATAGAAATAACATAATATTTAACAGTAACATCCTGAAGAACAATATCATTCATTCTCAAAAAAAAAACTATTAGTGGTATCTACCACTATAACCATGTTTTCCTAAAAAGGGGTACTGCAGTAAACCCTGACATAAAAAAAATTCAAATCTGCTACCTTGCGTGCCATATAGTTTGTGACATTAACTGTCATACAAAATGAAGAAAGGACATATACAAAAATTATCTTTGCTAACTGGGGCTGACTGGGAAGCAAACAGTATATCAAATCTGTGACAATGTAAACCACTGCTGTAAAATAAATTCCTTGCAAACCCGTCATTTTGCTATCAGTCTGTGTTTTCTAATACATTTTAATTAGCTGAAGACATGTAACTGCAGACAAATACTTTATGTGAGAGAGACTTACACAATCTGATAAAACATCTCCATAGATTAAATTAAGTCCAAACACCTTGATCATACACACAAAAAAAATCATTGCTATTAAAATAACTATAGTATATGCAAAATTAATATATTTTCAATGAAACTAGTTCCTTCTTGCAACTGCCTATTGGTTGTGTAATATTTCATAACATACAATAATGATAAAAAAGGCCAAAAATAGCATCCTGAATAAGTCGTAACCAGGCTGTAACATCAATGATCCAACCAGTATTAAATTTAATAACAATCCTCTAGACCCCAGAATGTCCAAAAAGCCAGTACATTCATAAAACTCATAAACATCAAGTATTCATAATCTGTCAATCATAATAGAATGATTAACGGCCGAAGCTTGATTACCATGTCTTAATCTCATGACTAAGGTAGGAAATGTTCTGTTCACGCAGCGGTTGCAGACTACTGTGTCTAAATTAATTTCCTCAGGTTAACTTCCTGAAAGGCCTTGCTGAGTGACGTTTTTAGTGATCGTAGTTTCAAGTTGCAAACGTCGCTTTGATTCAGACATCAATGATGTAAGATATGAGCAGGAAGTTGTAACCTAAAGTAACCACTACAGGACAACACATGAAGCAATTTACATTCCACCTTAAATTAGCAAGCTCCTAAATGCAACTTCCGGTTTCTCAAAACAGCATTTACAGGAGATAAGGGCATTAAATAGTGAAATCCTACACATTCAACAGTAACAAAAGAAGAAATAGATGCAGAGCCCAAGACAAGACTAATTATAACCTCCTTAAGAATTTTCATGGCTCCAGAGCTTTAACAAAGCATTTTATGAAAGCAGCTTTCACCTCTTTAGGTGAATCTACCAAGTATTTCATCTCTTTATGCTGGAATATCAATGTATTGGGGTAGCCCATTTGGAATTTTATCTTGCGATTGATTAGATCAGTGCAGAATGGAGATAAGGTTTGCCTTTTTCTCTTAATCTCTAAGGGTAGATCCTACATAAGGGTAATTTTATAACCATTCCAGTTAATTCGCTTTAGCTTTTTGGCCACTGATAAGATTCTTTGATTTTCTTGGTAGTTGAGTAGTCTAACATATATTTCTCACGAGAATGTTGAGTCTTGTTTTCTGTGTAACGCACAATGTATTCTCTCGACTGTTAACTCCCTAGTGCAGTCATCTTTTGGGAGTAAAGTTGCAAAAATCTGTTTAGCTACTGTGGGCAATTGACTATACTCGTATTTTTCAAGAACCTCTCTGATCAGTATATTATTTTGGTGACTTCTGGCTTCCAAATCAACTATCTTCTGCTGAATTTCAAGTATTGCTGTATTTTTGGTGCCAATCTCCTCCTTTAATTTCTCAATCTGAAATTCGTTGTCTTGAGTTTTGCTTTCAATAAGATCCATGCGCTCCGCTATGTGATTCATTGTTTTACCAAAGCTAGATAGTTGCTCTGAAAAGCTTTGCATTGCAGTTTGAATAGGAAGGAGAGCTTGTTTAAGCTCTTCCATGTGTATGTTTGTTTCGGGTTTCTGTTTCGCCAGTGTTTTGGTGTTTTCTTGTTGCTTATTTGTTTTCTGCCGCTTGGGTAGGACTTCCTTTTTAGGAGAGGCTGTTGCTGAAAGTTTGTTTGGTGGTCAGGGTCTCCATTGTATCCAAATCTTTCGACATCTTAACACTTTCAGGATTGCTGAAACAGACTGCACTGTTATATGAGGCCTGTATTTACAAGTGGTAGGGAGACTTGCTGTTGCAGGCTAAGTAAAAAAGAGTTTTTCCTCTCAGTTATACACACTGTGGTCCCAGATCAAGAGCACAAATAATGCATACACCAGTTGTCTTCACGGATGTCACCTCCAATTGCTGAATAATTGACTTATGCCTGTTGTATTTTAGTTTTTGCCAAGAGCTATGTGGAGAGAGTGTTTACTGAATGTCCACCATTTTAGAATCCCCCACAATATAGTGCTTTTATTAGGTTTTGCATAAGATATGTTATATTTTGCAGGAGGTATTGTGGTCTGACCTTGGGAGATAGCAATAGTAGTAAGTTCTCATTTCTGTTGTATAATTTGTTGGTAAATTATTCGTTTTGGATTACTGAGCATAATGGTCTTATAGGATTATCTGAGTATGAGGTATGTTAAGGCCAGACACTTGTATTGGTTTGTGCAATATGATATAGGAGTTTTAACTGGGATACTGTGTTATGCTTCTCAGATCAGACCACTGTGTTTTTGCAATACCTGACAGTGATGGGTCCTGTGTGGAATACTGGCAGCGAATTTACCAATGTTACTTAGCAATGCTCCAATTTGTACAGCAGTTGAAGATTTGCTAAGATAGGAAAGCTATATGATAGGGCTGGAAGTATAAATATTTGTGTAACACTTAGCAGCATGTGTGCTGCGGTAGCGTTGTCGCCTCACAGTAAGATGCTGTCCAGTTCGATTCTCAGCTAGAGCACCTTCTGCGTGGAGATATGCGTGAATGGGGTGTACCTTCATTGAAGGTTGTGCATCAGAGCTGGTAACTTGGCACATAAAAATCAACTACCAATTATTAGCGGACCGGAGTTCCGCTGTGGTGACCCCTAACCGGGAAAAGCTGAAAGAAACAACAACAACTTAGCAGCATGTGTTGTGAACTAAAAGATTTACATGTATATAATGTAATGACCTCCTGCTGGGTTTTACTGATGGAATAGTCCACATGCTTGTCAAACTTATGTTACTTTCAGTAATTACTTCCAGTAACGTGGTATGGTCTGTTACTATGTTGTTGAGTGACTACAAGAGAGTCTAGTTTTTGTGCTTTTGTAGATCTGCTTTTGAAAACATTTATTTATTTATTTATTTTATTTATTTATTTTATTTAATTGCAAATTATTTATTTATTATTTATTGATATTCGGTAGCCGGGAAAGCCCAGCTGGGTCAGACACCCATTTTCAGTGGAGACCCAGGAAGAAAAGCTCCAACAGTGATTAGAAAAATTAACAAAAGCAGTAAAACATTTACCATTAAAATTAAAAATTAAAATAGCATTGGGTATATGTATGTGGTAAAATAGGAGGTAAAAAGTACTTATACGTTAACATTTAGGTTAGAAACACTTACATTCCTAAGATATTTTGTACAATATATAACAGGATGGACTAGGCACTAGAGTAAGCACAGACATGTTAGTTTTAAAGGGAAGGCATTAATCTTAAGGAAAATTAGCTATGTGCAAGGAGTTAAAGGATGGAAGTAAATGTGATAAATGTAAGGATAAGTTGTTAGGGAGATTTTGAATGCATTATCTTAAGAAGTTAGGAGTTAGTGAGAAGGGAAAAGCAGAGAGAGATGGAGAGCTATGAGGGGGTGGAAGGAGAAAAGTTAGTAATGGAATTAGGAGGGTAGAGAGAACGATGAGTGGAGACAGAGACAAAGAAAAATAGGAAGGTGGGCATTAGATATTTGTTGTAGGGCATTGCCAGATCCATGAGTTGAAAACATGGTTTTTTAGAGTAAGCTTGAACTTTTTGGCATTATCTGTACTAATAATATTGCATGGTAGATTGTTCCATAGTTTAGCTATGGCATAGGAGAACATCTCTTTTATTGGGCTTATGTACGCGTATAAGTTGTTTGTCAGCAGATCTGAGATTTTTGATGGGAATGTGGGTATGCAAAGTAGATTTTAAAGCAGGAAAGCTATCAGGTGTATCTTTTTGTTTTTATACAATGGAATGTTGTAGGTAGTCAAGATAGTGGAGGAATTCAAGCCAGCTTAGCTCTTTAAGAGCATAGCAGTCATGGGTGCATTATGATGAACCTGTAGCAAATTTAGCTATTTTGTAATAAGAAGACTGAAGTTTGGTTTTGATTATTATTTGCAGGTTAGTAAAAATGGGAGCACCGTAGAGTAGGGAGAGGATCAAATAAATACATATTTGCTAGTGTCTTTTTGTATTAGTATCCAAAAAGTTTTGTGTGTGCAAATTGTCCCTTATTTGAAATGAGTTTTGTTTAATAGTATTTTGTATGTACTGGTCGAATGTGAGTTTGTTGTTTATGGTGAAATTCAGTAGCTTAACATTTGCTATGATTTCAATCTCTGTTTTATTTTGGGAATGCATTTTAAATTCAGATGAGAATGTTTTATGTGTAAGCAAAAGTTTAGTTTTGTTAGGGTTGAGAAGTAATTGTGCATTGTTTAGCCATGATTCTATTCAAGTAAAGGCATTTTGTGTTTTTAGCAACAAGTCTGGTATGTTATTAGAGGAGGAAATGATGGCAGAGTCATCAGTGTATTGGATTAATGTGCTATGTTGGCAGGCAGTGTGTAGATTATTGATGAAGATATTGAAGAGGAGAGGGTACGAGAATGGATCTCTGTTGGACACCAGTTTGGTTAGTCTGGTATTGAGATAGGCAACCTTGCCACTTTACACATTGTGCTTATTGGATAGGTAACTGTTAAACTACAGCACGGACGGTAGTGAACAACCTAATGCCAATAATTGCTGAAGACATTTCTCATGTGATACTGCGTCAAAAGCATTTGACAGATCTAGTAGTGCTACATAAGGTTTATTGCCTGGAGTCTCTAGATTTGTTGACTATAGCAGTAAAAGAGATGAGTGGTTGTTTTTGTAGTCTGTGCTGGTCTAAAGCTATGCTGAGTGGGTGTAAGGGGGTCATTATGCATAAGATGATCTAGAAATTGTATATCTATGCACTTTTCTAGTAGTTTAGATAGAGGGGAAAGGACAGATTTCAGTCTATAGTTCCTAAGTTCATTTGATTTACCTCCTTTGTGCAAAGGCATTATGATGGATTTCTTCCAAAGGGTAGGGACATGTGATTCCATAATGGGTCGATTGATAAGAATGCTAACTTTATAGGCAATTGAGTCGGCAGTGAGTTTTAGGTATTCTGATGAAAGATTGTCAGAGGAGGAGGAACATGGTTTTAGTTTGAGAAGAAGTCTATGAATTAATGCAGTAGGTACTGGTTGCAAAGAGAAAGGATGTATTTGGGTATTAAGCGTTGAAGGATTTTGGAAATGGGGTGAAGGGGGATTTTTGTTCTTACTGGTTGTTGGAGGGAGGCGGAGTGGGATTAATAGAGTTAGTATTTGTACTAGAGTTAGAGTCTCTAAAGTCTCTGACAAATTTAGCTATGCTGTCAGTGAAGTGGGTACTAAACATATTAGCCACTTTGACTGCAGTCATGTCAGTGTTTGGAGAAGGATTTTGTTTGGACCCAGGCATAAGAAGTGATTTTGGGTTGTTTTTATGGTTGCTTAATTGTTGTGAGAAATATATATATATATATATATATATATATATATATATATATATATATATATATATATATATTATCAGCAATGGCTGACTTTTTTTGCTTTATTATGCAGTTGCCTGTAATTTTTGAGATTTGCATCATTTCTATTTTTTATCCAGTCATTCCATGCTCTATCTCTTATTTGTGCATTTGTTTGGTGGATTTGGTTAGTCGAAGTGCATGATTAGCCTTAGTTCTTTTGGTTCTAAGTGTTGCTAGGTTGTTGAGAGTATCTAAGAATAGTTTATTGAAATAGCTGACTGTGTCATCCAGAGGTAGTGTTTTTAATATAGACCAGTTCAATGTTTTTAATATATTGTTAAACAGGTCTGGGCTGAAGTTTGTTAGGTTTCAGTAATCACTGTTAAAGCTTGCTATACATTTGTGAAAAGTTGTTAAATTGTGATGGTATTACAGATTAAGATAGTGTAATTTGCATATTCTACTAAATTAGCCATTGATTCTGATGAATATGTTAAACTGGAAAACAACTAATATGAATATGCTAAATAGTAAGAAATTCTTACGAGACATGAAGGTGGGTAGATCTGGCATTTTATCCAAGAATGTGGAAGACTGCACTAAGCAACCAATAAATCCAGCTAAAGTGCAATAAACGAAACATAGAGTAAACCACAGTTTTTAAAGTTTATTCCAATCCACGAAAATACGGATACGGACCAAATTAACAGCACAACATATACCACATGAACGCCTTGAATATCAAACCAAGCGTTTTCGCCTTTTTTACATAGATTTCATCAGATGACCAGTATAATCAAGTAAATCCAGTATTTATATAAAAACAATTAAATAAAGAGCCTATGGGGAGTTATTATCTCATTTGAAAACATCAATGATTCCACAGTTTAAAAATTAAATAAAGGTTTAAAAAGACATTCACCTTTTACATTAAAATTCCTAATATTCAATACATAAACAACTAAAACCAAAATATTGATATACTTATTAATTCACTTAAAAATTGTCTATTAAAATAATAAATTTATTAATTTATTTGCATTTGTTAACCGGGTTGGTCCAGCTGGGTAAGAATTACCCTTTTTCAGTGGAGACCCGAGGGGAAAATCCCCAAACAGACATACAAATACATACTAATAGAGACAAATTAACAATATTACAGAGGAAAACAATATTATGGGTACAAAGGATAAGAAAAACAAATAATGAAAGTTTGAGAATATATACAGAAGTTGGATAAACTTGCTAAATTAATGTGTAAATGCAGGACACTGGACATTGAAAATGAATATTTAAAAGAGTGTATATCTAGGGAAGTAGTCCCTAAAGGACTTTGTGTGTATAAGTTTCCCAACAATGTTATTATGGGTTCTGTATTTTACAATGAGCTTAGAGAAGTTTTTTAAAAGTGTGGTTGGGACATTCTGAGATTGATTATTAGAGAAAATGTAAGGTGTCAAGAGTCAATACAAAAGGATATAGACGAACTAGACCAGTATATCAAGGAAGATATAATATTCACCATTAAGGAAGAGAAAGATAAATATTTTGCCATTAGAAAGGATATAGACAATAATTGTGAAGACTTGGTACATAGAAACATAAAAAAGTTGGAGAGAGACATCAGGGAATATGACAGTAATAATAGTTACCCTAAACCTCCATACAAACATTTCAATCAAAATAATGAAATTAGGCACAATTTCGAAGAACCTATGTTGGAGAATGATGGGAAAGAAAGGCATTTCCATGGGGAAGAGGACCAGGATTATGACCGAGCCTATCCACCTATACATAGATCCGAGAGGCTGATGAACAAACAAGGCCCACGCAGATACATTTTCAGAGGAGGGAGGGGGAGAAGGGGGAGGGGGATATTCTAATGAATACCCACCCTACCATTATTTACAACAATGAGATTATAGTAGATGGAATTAAAAACATGCACAATAATTGCTCTATTTACAATTTTAGTAACATAGGTATAGAAAAGGAGCATTTTGGGCTATTTTCCAAGGGGATGAAATTTATCCCATATAAAAAAGGGGATATTACTAGAAGCCTATTAGATATTAAAATGTTTTTGAGAAAAGTTAATTTAGATATGTTTCCCGGAAAAAAGATGAATACAAACACTGAATTAAAACGGAAGAGTACTTACAATCCACCCCTACACTCCTAGTTGAAAAATCTGGAAAAAGTGATGGAAAAAGAGGTGAGAAAAGAACAGGCCAAAACAGGATATAGGGTAAACTTAAGTAAGAAAGAAAGGGAATTAATGTATGAAATTAAGGACAATAAAAATATCAGAGTAATGAAACCAGACAAAGAGGGTGCGGTGGTATTTATAGATAATATAATATATGAAAGTAAGATGAATACAATACTATGGGATGAAACAAGATATTCTAATGTCTCATTAAACAAGGTAATTATAGCCTACAACAAAATAGATATGAGTTTAAAAGATATGTTGCATGAAGAACCTGTTGACTATAATACCCTTATGTATCTAAAAGTAGATAAACCAAGGACACCTACAATATTTGGTATACCCAAGATACATAAATGTGAAATTGACCCACCCCTCAGACCAATTGTATCTGCAGAAGGATCAAAGACCTATGCTTTAGCTAAATACGTAGATAAGAAATTAAAAAATTTATGGTTAGGCAGGAAAACTATATTAAGAGATTCATGGGACCTCTTAAGAGAGATTTCTGATGATCTATATCATGACAACCTTCTTTTTATTACAAGAGATATTATAGATTTATTTTCTTCCATCCCTTATAAGAACGGTATGGAAATGTTAGAAGAGAAAGTCTTTGAAGACCAGGTACTAGCACAGAACAAAAAATTAGTAAACATTTGGTTAATGGACCTAATATTGAAAAATAATTTCTTATATTTTAATGGGGAATTTTATCAACAGATCCAGGGGTAGCAATGGGAGCTGCTTGTGCCCCAACCTATGCTAATTTGGTCCTAGCAAAATGGGAGGAGAAATATATATTAAATACAGAATTCAAAACCTGCTGGACATTATACCGTAGGTTTTTGGATGGTATAGTTATTTTTTGGACAGCGGGAAAAGAAAAATTTGAGGAATTTATGATATATATGAGTAATACAACTAATTTTTTAAGGTTTACATATAGAATCTCTGATACCAGTTTGCAATACCAAACATAGACTGGGAGCATTACTCTAGCTCCAATACCCTAGCCCAAAGGTTCCTAGAATTCATAAACTCAAATGCTATGGAACAACTTGTTACCACTCCCACAAGAGGGGAAAACATACTGGACCTGATCATCACCAACATGGGGACTCTATGCTCCAGACCAGAAGTGTATCCCTCACTGGTAAGATCAGACCATAAACTAATCCAACTGGATATTCACATCCCGATCCCACCCCTACCCAGAAAACCACAGTGAAAAACTCCTCTAAAGCAAATTTCACACTCCTCAAAACCGAGGTGGAATCCTTCAAAGCCCCCGTGCCTGTGGAAAATACGGCCCAGACCGCAGAATCCTTTATAAATGCATTCTATGAACACCTTCAGGAATGCATGGATCATGCAATCCCAAATAAAACCAAGACCCAATCCTCCAAAGGCAGATGTCCTGTCTGGTGGACCCCAGCCATAAACAAACTATACAATAGAAGGAGGAAGCTACTACATGATAGAGCAAAATCCCAAAAAGGGTAGGCATCTCTGATCAGTATTAGCAAAAAACTATGGGCACTCATAAAATCGTCTAAGGCCAGCTTCAAGATAAAAATTGCACAGGACACTAAGGATAATCACAAGGCTTTCTTTAGTTATGTTAGGAACCTGGGTGGGAATTCCCAGATATGCTGAGAATTAGTCCAAAATGACTAAAAATTCACCGAACCAACAGACATTGCCAACATCCTAGCTGACAGGTTCAGCACAAACTTCTCCCCCTCCTCCCAACCAAAAGGGCAAATATCTATCCCAGCAGAGTGCTGGCACCCTGACATCTCAGTTGCTCAGGTAAGAACCGCCCTTTCCAAAGCAAAAAACACAGCATCATTGGGACCAGATGGTGTCCCGGTCTGCGTCCTACATGAACTCCAAGAAGAGCTAAACCCAAACATAAAACTACTGTTCAATCTCAGCCTTACTACAGGATATGCACCCAAAGAGTGGCGAACAGCAACAGTGGTCCCTCTCCACAAAGGTGGTGCCTCTACAGACCCTGGAAACTATCACCCCATAAGCCTGACTAGCTTGATCTGCAAAGCTATGGAAAGGATCATCATGGACCTCATAAATAAAGATATTGGGGATCTACAGACACTGGATCCTACCCAGTTCGGCTTTGTTAAGGGCAGATCCTGCCTCTTAAACCTGGCTGACTTCTTTGAAACCATCACCAAGGCCATTGATGAAGGGAAGGTGGTCCACACAGCCTACCCGGACCTCTCAAAAGCCTTCGATACAATACCTCACTCGGGCATTATAGATAAGCTCACCAGCTTAAATATAAACCCCTATGTCACTAGATGGGTTGCAAACTGGCTCAAGGACAGAACCCACATGGTTAGAATTGCTGGAGCCATGTCAGACTCCAAACCAGTTACAAGTGGCATCCCACAAGGCTTAGTCCTGGGACCTCTCTTGTTCAGTATATATTTCTTGGTGGTACAGGCCAACAAGGAAGGACTGTGGCTGACCAAGTTCGCAGATGACTGCAAACTGGGTGCCATAATCGACTCTCCAGCTGACACAAGCATCCTCCAAAAGGGCCTCATAGAAACAGACAACTGGTGCCAGAGCCATGGCCTCAAGCTAAATGCCAAAAAGTGTATAGTCATCCCCTTTGGCAAAAACAAAGTGCCCACAAATTACCACATAGGTGGTAATCCATTAAGTAAAGAAGAAGTAATTAGGGACCTGGGGACCCAAGTTGATAGCAATCTCTCATTTGACAACCACGTGGCCAAAGTGGTTAGAAAAACATTTTATATAGCCCACCTAATCATGAAGGGATTCACATCTAGTTCAGGGGAGGTCATCGTGCCTCTTTACTCACCCCTCATCAGGCCCATAATCGAGTACAATGCCCCTTTTGGGATGTACCTTACCAAACACCTGCAGCAACTGGAAAGACCCCAAAAGTACCTCACCAAGAGGATCAAAGGGCTCAAACAGATGCCATATGCTGCTCGGTTAAAGAAACTCCAGCTCTACTCAGTGGCATACCGCCTGCTCAGAGGCGATCTGTGCCTGACGTATAAAGCCATGTCCAACCTGGAATTAAGGGACATGTTGCACCTCAAAAAATCCAAATCCCATCGAGCTACGTGCTCGAGAGACTTGACCCTCAGCACTGAAATAAATAGGACATGCTGGATGGACAGATTCATAACCCAGAGGCTCCCTTCACTCTGGAATAAAATCCCAGTCCAGGTTAGGCAGAATCCCTCAATGACTCTCTTCAAGAGGAATCTTGATGAGTGGATGGGAGATCGTAGGGTTACCCCGGGTATCACTTCTGTGTCACTGTTAGACAGAGGCACAGTATACTAACCTCGAAAAAGGGCATAGCAAAATTAATTTAAAATGGGTGGCGAAAGCCAAACACACTCTGGCTAGGCTTATAAATGCCCTAGGGCAGATAACCTAGTATGAACCTATGGACCTATAAGGTGGGGACAAAATTTGAAACCAAAATATTCAGAAAATCAACTTTTTGTAACTCATTTTTACATTTTGAGAGTGCACACCACATGCATTGTAAGAAAAATATTGTCAAGGGGCAATTTTTAAGGGGTTGTCGCATGACTAATTCTGATAATGATTTTGTAATGGAATGTGAGCTACTGGAAAAGATGTTTCTAGAGAGAGGCTACCCCCTGAACCTCATTAGGCAAATGAGGGACGAAGTAGAAAAAGGAAGAAATAGTAAATTTAAACCCATACAAAAATGTAAGGAATATAATAAGGAGACTAAAAACAACAAAGAAAATAATGGGGATGAATTTCAACAGGTTTTAATATTAAAATATAATGTTTTAAATAGTAAAATTAAAAAAAAATTTAAGGGAATGGGAGAGGTTTGTTTCCCTTTCAGACATAGAGAACTTAACTAACATTCCACAAAAAGTGATTTATAAGAATTCACAGTGTATCAGAACCATTTTAGAAAATAAACATAAAGGTAATTCCAACAGGAACAAGGTAGGCACATACAAATGTGGTCATTGTACTCAATGTACATATGTTCTGAACACAGATAGGTACTACCTTGAAAGTAGGAATAAATGGATTAACAGTTCTGATTATTACAATTGTGAATCCAGGGGAATAATTTATTTGGTTATTTGTAAAATATGTAAGTCCTTCTATGTTGGAAAGACAGAGAGGATGTTGAAAAGAAGGATCTACGAACATACTTATGAAATATCAGTGAAGAAGGAAACTAATGCCCTTTTTAAACACACTAAGGTATGTTCTGAATATAAATTTAGGCTTATGGTATTGGAACAAATTAAAAATAATATCAGGGGAGGTCCATGGGAAGAAAATATATAATTTAGAGAGTTATGGTGGCAAGTAACTCTGGAAGCTGGAAACCCCCCCCTGGTTTGAATGATTATATTTCCATTTTACCATTATTAAAATTAAGGTCTGCCAAGCTTTGAAGGAACAAGAATTGTAAATAATAAAAATAGCCACCAGATGGCAGAGGTTCCCCACTATTATATGGATTCTCTGCATTTTATAAGCACTTTATAAGTACTTTTAAACATTATATTTGTTTTTTTTTGACATATAAACATAATTTATTATTTTAATAGACAATTTTTAAGTGAATTAACAAGTATATCAATATTTTGGTTTTAGTTGTTTTTATATTGAATATTAGAAATTTTAATGTAAAAGCTGAATGTCTTTTTAAACCTTTATTTAATTTTTAAACTGTGGAATCATTGGTGTTTTCAAATGAGATAATAACTCCCCATAGGCTCTTTATTTGTTTTTATATAAATACTGGATTTACTTGATTATACTGGTCATCTGATGAAGTCTATGTAAAAAAGACGAAAACGCTTGGTTTGATATTCAAGGAGTTCATGTGGTATATGTTGTGCTGTTAATTTGGTCCGTATCCATATTTTCATGGATTGGAATAATCTTTAAAAACTGTGGTTTACTCTACGCTTCGTTTATTGCACTTTAGCTGGATTTATTGGCTGTTTAGTGCAGTCTTCCACATTCTTGGATTACTTGTATTTAGAGTGGAACTGAGATGCAGACGCAGCCACTTCCTGAACCGAGAGGGCAGGATGAACTAGGCCAATCGCGCAAGTTGATTGGCCAACTTACTGAATTGATTGATCTGTTAACCCCACTTAGCCAGTCCTTGGTGGGGATATATGGTAACCTAGCTCAGCATCCTATCTCAGGAACCAAAGGGTTAGTAATACAGAGAGATGCTGGTAATGCAAGGCAAAAGGAGCTTATGGGCGTATTTCAAGATGTCGGCGACCCTGGTGAAGCAAATGGTGGAACTTTTAATGCTGCTTCCACTCCTAATATATTTAAGGCTGTTGATAATGGAGTTTGCTCCAACAGGGGCATGAGCCTTAAACCAGGACAAAAAACAGCAGACGAAAGGGCTATGGTTACAGGTACTGTAAAATCAAAGATTTTTAAGGAAACTAAAGACTGGCTATGGACTAAATATACATTCAAAATTGATAGTAATAGTAATAAGCAAAATGTTTCTGATGATTCCTATAGGTTTAAGTTGGATAACCTTGCGAAATTAATGTATAAATATAGGACATTGGACATTGAAAACGAATATTTAAAAGAGTGTATATCTAGGGAAATAGTCCCTAAAGGACTTCGTGTGTATTAGTTTCCCAACAATGTTATTATGGGTTCTGTATTTTACAATGAGCTTATAGAAGTTTTTAATAAGTGTGGTTTGGACGTCCTGAGATTGATTATTAGAGAAAATGTAAGGTGTCAAGAGTCAATACAAAAGGATATTTACGAACTAGACCAATATATCAAGGAAGATTTAATATTCACCATTGAGGAAGAGAAAGATAAATATTTTGCCATTAGAAAGGATATAGACAATAATTGTGAAGACTTGGTACATAGAAAAATAAAAAAGTTGGAGTGAGACATCAGGGAATATGACAGTAATAACAGTTACCCTAAACCTCCATACAAACATTTCAATCAAAATAATGATATTAGGCACAATTTCGAAGAACCTATGTTGGAGAATGATGGAAAAGAAAGGTATTTCCATGGGGAAGAGGACCAGGATTATGACCAGGCCTATCCACCTCTACATAGATCCGAGAGGCTGATGAACAAACAAGGCCCACAGGAGATACATTTTCAGAGGAGGGGGGGGAGAAGGGGGGGGATTCTAATGAATACCCACCCTACCATTATTTATAACAATGAGATTATAGTAGATGGAATTAAAAACATGCACAATAATTTCTCTATTTACAATTTTAGTAACATAGGTATAGAAAATGAGCATTTTGGGCTATTTTCCAAGGGGCTGAAATGTTTCCCATATAAAAAAGGGGATATTACTAGAAGCCTGTTAGATATTAAAATGTTTTTGAGAAAAGTTAATTTAGGTATCATGTTTCCCAGAAAAAAGATGAATACAAACACTGAACTAAAACGGAAGAGTACTTACAATCCACCCCTACACCCCCAGTTGAAAAATCTGGAAAAAGTGATGGAAAAAAGAGGTGAGAAAAGAACAGGCCAAAACAGGATATAGGGTAAATTTAAGTAAGAAAGAAAGGGAATTAATGTATGAAATTAAGGACAATAAAAATATCAGAGTAATGAAACCAGACAAAGGGGTGGGGTGCTATTTATGGATAATATAATATATGAAAGTAAGATGAATACAATACTATGGGATGAAACAAGATACTCTAATGTCTCATTAAACAATGTAAATATAGCCTACAACAAAATAGATATGAGTTTAAAAGATATGTTGCATGAAGAACTTATTGACTATAATACCTTTATGTATCTCAAAGTAGATAAACCAAGAACTCCTACAATATTTGGTATACCCAAGATACATAAATGCAAAATTGACCCACCCCTCAGACCAATTGTATCTGCAGAAGGATCAAAGACCTATGCTTTAACTAAATACTTAGACAAGAAATTAAAAAAATTATGGTTAGGCAGGAAAACTATATTAAGAGATTCCTGGGACCTCTTAAGAGAGATTTCTGATTATCTATATCATGACAACCTTCTTTTTATTACAATAGATATTATAGATTTATTTTTTCCATCCCTTATAAGAACGGTATGGAAATGTTAGAAGAGATAGTCTATGAAGACCAGGTGCTAACACAGAATGAAAAAGTAGTAAACATTTGGTTAATGGACCTAATATTGAAAAATAATTTCTTATATTTTAATGGGGAATTTTATCAACAGATCCATATGTAGCAATGGGAGCTGCTTGTGCCCCAACCTATGCTAATTTGGTCCTAGCAAAATGGGAGGAGAAATATATATTAAATACAGAATTCAAAACCTGCTGGGCATTATACCGTAGGTTTTTGGATGATATAGTTATTTTTTGGACAGCGGGAAAAGAAAAAATTGAGGAATTTATGATATATATGAGTAATACAACTAATTTTTTAAGGTTTACATATAGAACCTCTGATACCAGTTTGCAATATTTGGACATAGAAGGTAGGGATGAAATTTGAAACCAAAATATTCAGAAAATCAACTTTTTGTAACTCATTTTTACATTTTGAGAGCGCACACCCCATGCATTGTAAGAAAAATATTGTCAAGGGGCAATTTTTAAGGGGTTGTCGCATGACTAGTTCTGATAATGATTTTGTAATGGAATGTGAGCTACTGGAAAAGATGTTTCTAGAGAGAGGCTACCCCCTGAACCTCATTAGGCAAATGAGGGACGAAGTAGAAAAAGGAAGAAATAGTAAATTTAAACCCATACAAAAATGTAAGGAATATAATAAGGAGACTAAAAACAACAAAGAAAATAATGGGGATGAATTTCAACAGGTTTTAATATTAAAATATAATGTTTTAAATAGTAATATTAAAATTTTTTTTTTAAGGGAATGGGAGAGGTTTGTTTCCCTTTCAGACATAGAGAACCTAACTAACATTCCACAAAAAGTGGTTTATAAGAATTCACAGTGTATCAGAACCATTTTAGAAAATAAACATAAAGGTAATTCCAACAGGAACAAGGTAGGCACATACAAATGTGGTCATTGTACTCAATGTACATATGTTCTGAACACAGATAGGTACTACCTTGAAAGTAGGAATAAATTGATTAACTGTTCTGATTATTACAATTGTGAATCCAGGGGAATAATTTATTTGGTTATTTGTAAAATATGTGGGTCCTTCTATGTTGGAAAGACAGAGAGGATGTTGAAAAGAAGGATCTACGAACATACTTATCAAATATCAGTGGAGAGGGAAACTAATGCCCTTTTTAAACACACTAAGGTATGTTCTGAATATAAATTTAGGCTTATGGTATTGGAACAAATTAAAAATGATATCAGGGGAGGTCCATGGGAAGAAAATATAGAATTTAGAGAGTTATGGTGGCAAGTAACTCTGGAAGCTGGAAACCCCCCTGGTTTGAATGATTATATTTCCATTTTACCATTATTAAAATTAAGGTAGGAAAAGCTTTGAAGGAACTAGAATTGTAAATAATAAAAATAGCCACCAGATGGCATAGGTTCCCCACTTGTTTGTTTGTGTCTTTCGGCTTTTCCCGGTTAGGGGTCGCCACAGCGGAACTCCGGTCCACTAATGATTGGTAGTTGATTTTTACATGCCGAGTTACCAGCCCTGACATACAACCTTCAAGGAAGGTACGCCCATTCACGCATGTCTCCACGCAGAAGATGCTCTAGCTGAGAATCAAATTCTCTGCTCTTTATAAGCACTTTATAACTACTTTTAAACATTATACATTTATTTTTTTGATATATAAACATAATTTATTATTTTAATAGACATTTTGTTAAGTGAATTAATAAGTATATCAATATTTTGGTTTTAGTTGTTTATGTATTGAATATTAGGAATTTTAATGTAAAAGGTGAATGTCTTTAAACCTTTATTTAATTTTTAAACTGTGGAATCATTGGTGTTTTCAAATGAGATAATAACTCCCCATAGGCTCTTTATTTAATTGTTTTTATATAAGTACTGGATTTACTTGATTATACTGGTCATCTGATGAAGTCTATGTAAAAAAGACGAAAATGCTTGGTTTGATATTCAAGGCGTTCATGTGGTATATGTTGTGCTGTTAATTTGGTCCATATCCGTATTTTCATGGATTGGAATAAACTTTAAAAATTGTGGTTTACTCTGCGCTTCATTTATTGCACTTTAGCTAGAGATCTGGCATTTTGCCAGATAACAAATTGTGTCCTCTAGGTGAGATAGATGGTAAACCAAAAAGTAATCTCTCTGCTAATGTTTAATGTTCTAAGCAATTTTTCATACCACATCAAATGCTTTGGAAAGATGTAAGAATATTGCAATAGAATAGTTGTCTTGGTTTAGGTATTTGTATGTGTGGTCTAGAAATACGAAGAGGGCAGATTCAGTGCTGTGGTAGGGCCTCAAGCCGTGTTGAATTTGGATAGTACATTGCTGTTGTTGATATGTTCATAGAGTTGCTTTTATATACATTTCTTTAGGAAGTTGGAGAGATGGAGTAGGAAAACAATATTTCTGTAGCTGGACAGTCTTATAGAGGTATTATGAAAAGGCATGCTGTAGGACTGTTTCCACATTTTAGGTACATACATACCTACTAAATATCAGCCATCACAAGAAGATTGTTGATTACATCTGTGCAACACATATTTATTCAGGTGGTAGGTTACCTGAGACCAGGGGTGTAGCTAGGATTTTCAAATTTGTACTCACAGATCTCAAACTGCTACCCCCTCCCCAGCCAAGCTACGGCCATTCTCATAATTCACGGTTTGCTCTTTTAGTGTCGATGAAGAGGCATTCGCTGTAATGCCTCTTCAGTAATATAATATAGATTCACTCAAACTCGGTGCCTTGAATTGAAAATAAACCTGAAAGTCAGTTCTTTGAAAAATGCAGCAGTGTAGTTGGGGTAGAGGATTCATGCTTTTGTTTTCTGTAACTAAGGTACAGGTTTTGAGCTTGAGTAAATTACTAACCACCTGCTACCCCTAACTAGGGTGTTTCATTCACACACACACCCCTACCTACCTCTTAGTACAAGAAATATGGACAAAGCCTAAAATAAACAGGGACAGATATTAAATAATGCTCTTGTGAACTTAGAAAGTTGCTAGAATAACAGGATGTGTGCTAGTATGATTTTTTCTAAAGGACATGAAGTCTAAAACTCAAATGTCTGTCATTATTTAGCAACTTCAGCCTTCAATGATTTTCTAGAAAATCACAAAATTTATGAGAAACATACAAAAAATATGGGGCAAAAATATGGACATTCTGCAAAATTTTACAGTTGAGAGGTCTGCTACGTACCTACCTCTCTCTCTCTCTCTCTCTCTCTCTCACACACACACACACACACACACACACACACACACACACACATCCCAAATATCTCTCAAACTCTTAGAGCAACAAACCCATAAATAAAACTGAGGCAAAGGCCCAAAAATAAGGACATTTTTTTTTAAATAT